>NW_019942644.1:374268-421345 GCF_002910315.2 Salvelinus sp. IW2-2015
ACACACACACACACACACACACACACACACACACACACACACACACACACACACACACACGTCATTGATGGCTGGAGGGACAACCTTAATCAGTAGAATAACGGGCCAGACACAGAGAGAACTGAGACACAGAAAGAGAACTGAGACACATAGGGAGAACTGAAGGGCTTTGATAAGCATACACAAAGACACTGTTTGTATTGGAAACTTCACTTTCCAAACTGTCTGAGCTAAGGCACTAAAACAGAAGAGTACCGCACTGGTAGTACTGCACTCGATTCTGTCAAGGAATTTCATCATCAGAATATGTTTTATATATATGACTTGTATTTTCTGTGAGTTGTATTCATGCCGTTCTTCCCTGTACCTTCATAATAATGAATAATAATAATAATCTGAGTGTGAGTTGTATTTGTGCCATTCTTTCCTGTACCTTCAGCCGTGCAGAGAGTGCAAAATACTTGATGTAGTCATGCATGGAATGGAATTTCTTTGAAATGCACTCACCTGGTTTCATCGATATAGACAGCCTCTAGAACAGAGGCTGCATACTCTATATTCTTCCTCAGGTCCACCACATTCACTTCTCCCTTGTCCAGCTGCTTCACCAGGCATCTCAATCTGTAAAGAGCAAGGTGGATCCATATTTCATCTTCATATATGAGCTGATGAACACTGGATAATACTTACAGTATGGAGAACAATACGTCAATACGACTCAACTGTGCCATTACATTATGTGTCAAAGAGTCCACTTATTCTATAGGCCTACATTGGATTCTATATCAACTTACAGTCAGCTTTAATACTAGCCTATATGTCACCGGGTTAGGTCAAAGACCAATGGTTTGAGAATTTGAGACAGTATAAATATTACAGTTATTGATCTGTTATATTGTGCAGATAGCAGCAGTAGTAAAACAGGTCAGCCATGACAGACATTTGATAATAATGAATACTCTACCACATAATCCAATCAAATCGTTCTATTTTAGATGGTTCAGACGGATCTTAAGTCCTACAGCACAGAATCACATTGACTAACTTCACAATGCCAAAAACTAAATCTTTCAGTGTGTACACTGAACTTTTTGAGAAAGCACACAAAGCCAATGTCCTTGAAACTGCCATTAAAGGTCTACAAGGGAAGCAGTTCTCATTATCCTGCAGTATTTCAAGGACTAAACTAAACTCTGTTTTTTTATTCATGAACTGCGATGGCACAGAAGGTAGAGAGGGAACGTGTCTTTACTGTAAGTAGGAGAACTGTCAGGATCACTGGTCCTGCCGCAGCAGAAAGGATCTGGGCTGGTGTGTATGTCTCTCCCAGTGTGTGTGTGTATGTCTCTCCCAGTGTGTGTGTGTGTGTATGTCTCTCCCAGTGTGTGTGTGTATGTCTCTCCCAGTGTGTGTGTGTATGTTCTCTCCCAGTGTGAGTGTTGTATGTCTCTCGTGTTGTGGTTCCCAGTGTGTGTTGTGTGTATGTCTCTCCCAGGTGTGTGTGTGTATGTTCTCCTCCCAGTGTGTGTGTGTGATGTGTCCATGTTGTATGTCTCTCCCAGTGTGTGTAGTTGTATGTCTCTCCCAGTGTGTGTGTGTATGTCTCTTCCCAGTGTGTAGTGTGTAATGTTCTCTAAACAGTGTGTGTGTGTGTGTGTATGTCTCTCCCAGTTGGATGCCCTCGTGTGTGTGTTGTCATCTCAGTGTGTGTGTGTGTTTGTCTCTCCCAGTGTGTGTGTGTATGTCTCTCCCAGTGTGTGTGTCTATGTCTCTCCCAGTGTGTGTGTGTATGCACCAATTTGTAAGTCGCTCTGGATAAGAGCGTCTGCTAAATGACTTAAATGTAATGTAAATGTATGTCTCTCCCAGTGTGTGTGTGTATGTCTCTCCTAGTGTGTGTGTGTGTGACCATCCAAAGAATGAGCACCATTGAACTCCGCTGACCGTCTGATCAACAAAGCCCGGAAAGTGCATGGCATCTGTGAAGCCTTTGGTTCTGCTAGCATACAACTTTAAATATTTACCACGGGACTAGTGCCTCATTAAAAACAACAGGGGATTGACACAGATCCATGCCTCGCCTCAGCGGGCACACACAGTCTCCAAACCCCAGACCCCCAACTAACCAACAAACCAACCCTCAGCAAAATGAATTAGGATTCGTCCCAAATGGCACCCTATTCACCATGTAGTGCACTACTTTTTGACCAGAGGGCCTGTAGGGTTCTGGTCAAAAGTAGTGCACTATATAGGGAATAGGGTGCCATTTGGGACAGATTCTAAGATCCCATAAGAGGAGCATCACCATACCCTATCTGTTTTAAATATGAGATCAAATCAAGTCCTTCCAGTGTGTTTGAAGTACTCTGTTATTATGTGAATAATAAAGGAGGATTAAAAAGCAATAGACGTGTTTTATAATAACACATCATCTTAAAACACAAGCTGTTAAAAGCATTGAGAAACAGGATCAACTGACTGAAAGCCAGAATACTGTAAAGAAAACACACACACAATAGTACAGAAAACAACCCATGAATATGCCTACAACGTGGGCAAGGGAACGCCAGCTCTAGTACAAAGTGAGCAGAATGAGGCCTGCAGTGGAGAGACTGTTATAAGCCTTGGACTTTCTCCTGCCTTTACTGTGGGCTTATTGGCCTTTTCTAGTCCTTCTTCCTTTCTTCTTTTTAGTCCTTCCTTCTTCTTATGTCTTCAAAAGAGAAACTGCAGGATACCACTCTGCCAATGTAGATGAGTGAGCCAAGTGCCAAGCCTACACTATTCTATTGTGTTGAGACTTAATTGAAGCTCTGACTGACTACCATTGACAAACTGCCAGCCCCAGCACTGGCTTGTTCTGTAGGCTAAGACATGACAAACTCCTAGGAGAGTCTCAGCCTACATTGATGTGTTGGAGATCGTAAATAATGGCAACACAAGTTGCACCTAATAATGGTCTGTAATATCCACATATTTCACGACATGACTCTAGTGAGGATGCAGAAATTAAACATTTGCCTTGCATAAACAAGCTGTAGAGAGCTACAGTTGAAGTCGGAAGTTAAAAAACTCTGAGGATGTCTTGTTAATAACAAACTATAGTTCTAGCAAGTCGGTTAGGACATCTACTTGTACATGACACAAGTAATGTTTCCAACAATTGTTTACAGACAGATTATTTCACGTATAATTCACTGTATCACAATTCCAGTGGGTCAGAAGWTTACATACACTAAGTTGACTGTGCCTTTAAACAGCTTGGAAAATTCCAGAAAATTATGTCATGGCTTTAGAAGCTTCTGATAGGCTAATTGACATCATTTGAGTCAATTGGAGGTGTACCTGTGGATGTATTTCAAGGCCTACCTTCAAACTCAGTGCCTCTTTGCTTGACATCATGGGAAAATCTAAAGAAATCAGCCAAGACCTCAGAAAAACAATTGTAGACCTCCACAAGTCTGTTTCATCCTTGGGAGCAATTTCCAAACGCCTGAAGGTACCACGTTCATCTGTACAAACAATAGTACGCAAGTATAAACACCATGGGACCATGCAGCCGTCATACCGCTCAGGAAGGAGACGCGTTCTGTCTCCTAGAGATTAACGTACTTTGGTGCAAAAAGTGCAAGTGAATTCCAGAACAACAGCAAAGGACCTTGTGAAGATGCTGGAGGAAACAGGTACAAAAGTATCTATATGCACAGTAAAACGAGTCCTATATCAACATAAACTGAAAGGCCGCTCAACATGGAAGAAGCTACTGCTCCAAAACCGCCATAAAAAAGCCAGACTACAGTTTGCAACTGCACATGGGGACAAAGATCGTACTTTTTGGAGAAATGTCCTTTGGTCTGATGAAACAAAAATAGAACTGTTTGGCCATAATGACCATCGTTATGTTTGGAGGAAAAAGGGGGAGGCTTGCCAGCCGAAGAACACCATCCCAACTGTGAAGCACGGGGGTGGCAGCATCCTATTGTGGGGGTGCTTTGCTGCAGGAGGGACTGGTGCACTTCACAAAATAGATGGTATCATGAGGTACGAAAATTATGTGGGAAGATTGAAGCAACATCTCAGGACATCAGTCAGGAAGTTAAAGCTTGGTCGCAAATGGGTCTTCCAAATGGACAATGACCCCAAGCATACCTCCAAAGTTGTGGCACAATGGCTTAAGGACAATAAAGTCAATGTATTGGAGTGGCCATCACAAAGCCCTGACCTCAATCCTATAGAAAATGTGTGGGCAGACCTGAAAAAGCGTGTGCGAGCAAGGAGGCCTACAAACCTGACTCAGTTACACCANCGTGTGCGAGCAAGGAGGCCTACAAACCTGACTCAGTTACACCAGCTCTGTCAGGAAGAATGGGACACAATTCACCCAACTTATTGTGGGAAGCTTGTGGAAGGCTACCTGAAACGTTTGACTAATTGAGTGTATGTAAACTTCTGACTCTGGGAATGTGATGAAAGAAATAAAAGCTGAAATAAATCCTTCTCTCTACTATTATTCTGACATTTCACATTCTTCAAATAAAGTGGTGATCCTAACTGACCTAAGACAGGGAATTTTTACTAGGATTAAATGTCAGGAATTGTGAAAAACAGAGTTTAAATGTATTTGGCTAAGGTGTATGTAAACTTCCGACTGCAACTGTATCTCTTCCACATTGTCAACTGCCTGTGTTATTACATTTACACTCTTAGGATTAAACAGGTACTAAGGAAAACCATATAGGGTTCCTCGGTTTGTCACCATAGGGGAACCCTTTTTGTTGATAGATAGAACCCTTTGCAGAACCCTCTATGTAGGGCCTGCAAGTCACATTATACTAGCTTGCAATGCGATATTTAATTCCTATTGGAATCCAGCCAGAGTTACGATATTCAACAAGTGTATTTTTTTTATCACCCGTAACCTGCATTCAGAAAGACTGCCAGGGTAGGGAAGAATGAATACTGAGACTACCTCAGTCATCTAAACTTGAACAACCATCTCAGCAACGAGTGCAATAAGTCCAACTACTAACAGATTGTATAGTTTAGAAAAATGTATGCTATTTATCTTTGTGTAGCATAACATTTATTAACCAATCAATACAAAAACATAGATATTAAAACAAACAATTCTGAAAATCACCCTGCAATAGAGCATGCTGGGAATATGATATATGGTTCTATGTAGAACATGTAGAAACCTTCTTTCCTTTTAAAGAACCCAAAAACAGTTCTTAAGATGTTAAAGGATCTAGGTAGAACCTTTTGCCTTACAAAAACCCCTTGTCTTCCAAAAAGGGTTCTTCAGATCAAAATGGTTCATGGTAAAACCCTATTCCTCCATAAAGAACCCTTTTGGAACCCTTTGTTATAAGAGTGTACTGTGACATTTAGACTGATATAGAGTATCTGGTGCACTTAGGATGAAAGTGAGATGCAGCCACGGTGAGAGTTGGCAACAGCCTCTCAAAACTCCCGCCTCCCCATCTCACTTATCACACAGACACTCAGCAGCAGCAGGCTCCCACAGACCTTTTTGTATTCAAAACGTGTCTCAGAGTAGGAGTACTGATCTAGGGCAGGTCCCTCCTGTCCATGTAGTCTTACTTATTATGATTTAAAGGCCAAACTGCTGCTATTTCTACACACCTACTCTGAAACTCTTTGTGAATAGGTCACAAACACCGCGTTTAGACCGTAGTTTGAAACCACGGAAATAGTTCATGGGTAATGGGTTGGGGCATAACAACAGGGCTGTTCCCACCCGTAGCTTTATCAATCATATGACCTGTTCCTCTGTCACTCTCCATGGCACTGGCCTGATGGCTTCCATCTCACACACACTGGACCAGACCAATCACACAGCAGATACATATAAATAGAGGCCCTGATTGGTGGATCTATCTGGGTCACAATAACACAACCTTGCCTTAGGAAGTAGTGAACTAAAATGATTCTCTCTTTCCTGTGACTTTAGTATGTTTTGGTAGCCTATATGTTGGCATATTGACAGAAGGTTCGGACGAAAGTGGCAGTATATCAATAGCAGAAACACCCACATAGGTGTTCAGTATTGAGATTTTTCTGAGAAGAAAACCATGGACTGTACAAGCGTAAAGGGACTAAAGACAGGTCAAATACATTTTACAGCAAGTTTAGTTGTATAAGTCATATCTTTCTCAACAACTGAGTTGCATATCTGAGTTCACATGAGCTCTGGGAATCTTTGTTTGACATTTCTAAGGGAGGGCTTAGAACATTTGGAAGTCTCTCAGATRACGCAGTAGGTTCCATCCCAAATGGTGCCATATTCCCTACATAGTGCACTTCATTTGACAATGGTCCTCTGGGCCCTGGTAAAAAGTAGTGCACTATATAGGGAATAGGGTGTCATTTGGGATGCAAACATAGCCTTATCTTTGCTGTCCAAGACTTTAACTCAGAGCTCAATATAATGAGACACATTATCATGTTACTGTGACTATACAATAACCATTATATTCATCAGAGGGTTATAGTAAAAGCAGTACCATATTTTGAGTATATTTTTAATAGCACCACATAGACAACAGTACTTAAGAGGACCCTTGGGGACCTGTGTGGGGTTTTTAAAGATTGAAAATGAACCAAGTTAAAATGAGCCAGGGTCAGTTAAAATAGGTACTATATGGAACTGTACCGCCTTCACAACCCAAAGGGTCTGATTTGAGCTGCATCCGACTGGACGTGTCAGACCTGGCCCCAGAGTGGAGATCCCTGTTCTGGGACTCCCTCCTCAGGGACACACTACCTCCAGCCTTAATGCTCCAGGTGGCAGGACACTTGGGGGAAAGACTTAAAACTACCGGGATTGACCTGAGTGGAGATATCTGCTTTGGGACTCCCTCCTCAGAGACACACTACCTCCAGCCTCATTCAAAACAACCTGGACTGGCCAGCCTTTACATAGTATAGAATCTACACTCTACAGGTGCTGGGAGTGGTGGTGACATTGAAAAGGGGTTTACGAGAGAGTATTTTCCCATGAGTTAACTGTGCCCTTCTCCTTGGAGGGGGCTGCTGCGGGCACCAGAGGCCAGGGCTGGGGCCCACCGAGGGCACGGTGACAGGGCTGGGGCCCCAAAGGGTACGGTGGCAGGGCTGGTGCCACAGAGGGCACGGTGACAGGCCTGGGGCCCCAAAGGGTACGGTGACAGGGCAATGTCCCCAGAGGGCACGGTGACAGGGCTGGGGCCCCAGAGGGTATGGTGACAGGGCTGGGGCTCCAGAAGGTACGGTGACAGGGATGGGGCCCCAGAGGGCACGGTGACAGGGATGGGGCCCCAGAGGGCACGGTGACAGGGCTGGGGCCCCAGAGGGTACGGTGACAGGGCTGGGCTGAAGCATCATGCTCTGCTGCCCTGCTGCCTGCTCTATGCCAACCTCTGACAGACTGATCCAACATTCCTCACTTCTAAAGATGGTACCCAAAGGACTAATTTGCGACCCGATAACGACCCGTTTCCTAGAAACAGCAGAGGATGATTACCTCTCTGGAAATAAAAGATTCCCTTTCAAGTATGAAAAAAGAAAAAGGGGCCAGGCTATTGAGAGCATATTGTCTGACTGTGAACTACACTGGTTTTGTGCATCATTTATCTAGACAAATATATAGATCTGTACCATGGTTTTGCCCCACGCATACAGAGGCCAAAGAAGAATACTTTTAATGTTGCCAAGAAATCCTGTCTGTGTCCCAGATTGGCACCCAATTCCCTATTTAGTGCACTATTTTTTGACCAGGGCCCACTGTGTTTGGGTTGTTGTCTTTAATGACTTCTCAATAAACTACTTCCCATGCTTTCAGATTGTAATCAACATGGTTTCACAGAAGAGATCTGTTGATGGCAATAACAATAACATCACTGTATGATACAGGCCATTACCAAGACAGAAAATGACTCAATGTGTAATTTAATGTTGATAAAAATAAATGAATTGAAACAAAATACATTCAACTTTTGAATGTTTTTGCTGATTGTGGAATATTGACTTTTTCTCTCTGTGAAAACAACTTTGTAAGGGAAACAAGCTTGTGAGTCATCAGACCATTCAAGGTCCTCTCATTCTGAGAGGTGAGTGGTTCCAGTACTCTTGGTGGCTTTCCAGTTCAGATGCTCAAGCTCTTAAAAACCGTCCATTCACTGGCCTATAAACACACTTGGTGAGAACGGGCCCTCGTTGTGTTATGGTCTAAGCCTGGCCTACTCTCTGCTTTCTAAAGCCCTGCAGGCCTCCACTGACACTGGGTCTGTTCAACTCAAACATGTTCACAGGACCTGGGGTTAAACCAAGCCGACAAAAGCAATTTAAAGCCGGTGTATGTTGCAGACCCTAACCACAACCCTTACCATTAACCTGTCTTTCACCCTAACCATCGATGCTATGTGACATACAGTGCATTCGCAAAGTATTGAGACCCCTTGACTTTTTCCACATTTTGTTACGTTACAGCCTTATTCTAAAACTGATAAAATTGTTTTTCCCCCCTCATATATTGACACACAATACCCCATAATGACAAAGAAAAAACAGGTTTTTAGAAATTATTACAAATGTATCACAAAAAAATGGAAATATCACATTTACATAAGTATTCATACCCTTTACTCAGTACTTCGCCGAAGCACCTTTGGCAGAGATTAAAGCCTCAAGTCGTTTTGGGTATGACGATAAAGTTTGGCACACCTGTATTTGGGGAGTTTCTCTCATTCTTCTCTGCAGATCCTCTCAAGCTCTGTCAGGGTGGATGGGAAGCGTCGCTGTACAGCTATTTTCAGCTCGCTCCAGAGATGTTCGATCAGGTTCAAGTCCGGGCTCTGACTGGGCCACTCAAGGACATTCAGACACTTGTCCCGAAGCCCCCCCTGCATTGTCTTGGCTGTGTGCTTAGGGTTGTTGTCCTACTGGAAGGTGAACCTTCTCCCCCAGTCTGAGGTCCTGAGCGCTCTGAAGCAGGTTATCATCAAGGATCCCTCTKTACTTTGCTCCATTCATCTTTCCCTTGATCCTGACTAGTCTCCCAGTCCCTGCCACTGAAAATCATCCACACAGCATGATGCTACCACCACCATACTTCACCGTAAGGATGGTGTCAGGTTTCCTCCAGACGTGAATACTTGGCATTCAGACCAAAGAGTTCAATCTTGGTTTCATCAGACCAGAATATATTGTTTTTCACGATCTGAGAGTCTTTTAGGTGCCTTTTGGCAAACTTCAGGCAGACTGTCATTTACTGAGGAGTGGCTTCTGTCTGGCCACTCTACCATAAAGGCCTGATTGGTGGAGTGCTGCAGAGATGTTTGTCCTTCTGGAAGGTTCTCCCATCTCCACAGAGGAACTCTGGAGCTCTGTCAGAGTGCTTTGGCAGCAGCTAATGGGGATCCATCATAAATACAAATACAAATTCTGCAGACATTTTTTGGTATCCTTCCCCAGATCTGTGCCTCGACACAATCCTGCCTCGGAGCTCTACGGACAATTCCTTCGACCTCATGGCTTGGTTTTTGCTCTGACATGTACTGTCAACTGTGGGCCCTTATCTAGATAGGTGTGTGCCTTTCCAAATCATGTCCAATCAATTGAATTTACCACAGGTGGACTCCAATCAAATTGTAAAAACATCTCAAGGATGATCAATGGAAACAGGATGCACCTGAGCTCAATTTCAATTTCGATTTCGAGTCTCATATCAAAGTCTGAATGATTATGTAATTAAGGTATTTCAGTTTTTAAAACCTGTTTTCGCTTCGTCATTATGGGGCATTGTGTGTAGATTGATGAAGACATTTGTTTATTTAATCCATATTAGAATAAGGGTGTAACGTAACAAAATGTGGAAAAAGTCAAGGGGTCTGAATACCTTCCGAATGAACTGTATAAGCTAAGTAGTATGTCATAATAGTGATATACTGTATAAGTAATGTCAACTTATGTGACATACTGTATAACTAAAGTAGTTAAATGCCACCATTTTGAAATATTCGAAAGAGACCATGTTGTGTGTTTGACTGGCCTGTAGGTTTCAGTATGGACAGACAGGCAGACAGACAGACAGACATGTGGTGTAGTGGGAGCCTGGCAGTTCTAACTAAACCAACAGGTATTTTTCTCTGGCTCACCACAGACTTCATAACTTCACTGCAGATCATATCACCCATAGAAATGAGTTACTGATTGTTTCTGGATTGTAAACTGGCATCTTGGGTTCCCACTTAAAGTCCTCTAGCGTGGTCCCTAAATGGATCTCTTGGGTCTTTTTGTAATCCTAGTTTAAACACACACACACACACGCACACACACACATAATCCTTCACTCTGAACAGTATCTCTGTTGGACATCTCACCCTACTAGACTGCAGAGATTTCAGATTCTCACAGGGCCAACAATGGATCTGTACATCCACCAGCCCTGGTTCCTGGTGGATGGTGATGTCTTAGTTCAGTCGTCCTGGGAATGGTGTGACAAATTAGTCCAGAATGCTATATTCAACTGAGGGGAAAACAGGCACCGCTCTCACTCTTGAAGTGAGTATGGTGTGATAAACAAGAGAAATGAAGCTACAGCAGCGCTGAGAGGAGGATAATTACATGAGTCTCCTGGGTGCTACATGATAAATCATACAGTGATGTGCTGTAAGCACATGTTCTCTATGAAGAGACGGGGTGCTGGGAGAGAAATCAGTCAATTTATTAACAGCTAGACCTCGACTGCACATTGATGAAGCATCATGATATTGCAAGGACAGACTTTATGCCAAGTGTAAGGCATTGGGTTAGAATGATGCCATCTGTCAGAAGACAATGCACTACATTGTCCCTCGAGGTATCTTTGGGAAGTGAGATGGTTCTATGTGGAACAATACTGACTCAAATAACACTTAGAGCCCTTCAATAGCTAAAGAACCCTTATTTGGCACTATATAAAAAAACATGTATTAGTATGTATAGCGATGTCTGAGAGAGAGAACATGGCTCTGATCACAAGGCAACAGAGAGCATGCAGTCAGGAGACAGGAGGTTAATGAAGAATAAATACCCTTCTCCTCCCTCACCTCGGTTACCACCCTGCTCTCCCTAGTGATGGGGAAAGAAAGCTTCCTGAAGCATTCAGGCTTTCCAGCCAATTGTGTCAAAAATAATTTAATTACTCGAGGCTTTGGTCAATACAGTGTACACTAGTGGCACATGCTGGTCAAAATAATTTAGAGCAGACAAATTACTAAAGATGACGTCCCACACACCTTAGAACGTGCACAGCGTAGCCTTTTTGTCTACTACCAAACCAATACCAAACCAATCAGGTGGTTGTTCGACGAAACGAAGATTCGGACGTCATTGATCACGTGCTTCTGATAAAGTGATACAGGCATCGGCCCACTGCTTTTACGTAAACTGCTTAGCGATTTCAGCACATACCTCGGACCTCCAGTATCAAACATAACATCACTAGTTCTCTCCCCTCCCTCCATCACCGTTGTGTTATCATCCTCCTGTTGTGTTCTGTTGTGTTCTACATGTGATAGGAGGGCTAACATTCATTACCAAGAAGGGCTGCAGGAGGAACTCCCAGCTGACTGGGGAGGTTACTGATGTCAGTGAGATCATTACACGCCTGTCAAATCCACTTTGAGTCTCTCTCTCTCTCTCTCTCTCATATTTTGAGCACAATAAATAATATGAGGAGTTTGGGGGTTTATTGATGTTCATGTTCATTTTAATTTGACACTGTTTTTAAATACTTTACTGGAAATAAACATATAGACTTGATATAATGGGATGTGAAAAATATTAAGACAAACATTGACTGTGAGGACTTGAAAGACTAACAGGAGAAGTGTGCTGTACCATCTGGGAGAGGGATAACCTACTGTACAGTACACTGTGAAGCCTGACAGGTCCCATGTCACCACAGTATCACACCCACACACAACCAGCAGTTCCCCATACTTCCATCATGGCAGATGACTATTCTGAGTGCTGTACTGTAAGTTGAAGAGCAGGCCATGGAGTCAATGGTTTCACACATACGGCCATATGAAAAACAGATGATGCTCTTTCTAGGGGAATTGTCAGAGGCCTCTCAGTCGTTCTCTGATCATAACCATCTGTAGTCCTGACAGCTGATGTGAATTATATCATAACACCACACACACACATACACTCACACACACACATCTCCTAATTGGTCAGTCTGTATCACTTTGAGGCAGACAGGGAAGAACATTTATGTGGATAATATTTGGCATGCAATGCCACAGCCACAGCATAAATCACTACTTTAAATAGGGGGAATATTAATACGAAACAAAGAGTGTCTGGAGTTCTTATCATTCCCAATGCTGCAGTGCAGCTAAAACAAACCATACAGATCAGCTTTCCAAGAGTCCAGGAACAACACAACAACAACCATACAGATCAGCTTTCCAAGAGTCCAGGAGAACCACAAACAAACCATACAGATCAGCTTCCAAGAGTCCAGGAGAAACACCAAACAAACCATACTAGATCAGCTTTCCAAGAGTCCAGGAGAAACACCAACAAACCATACAGATCAGCTTTCCAAGAGTCCAGGAGAAACACCAAACAAACCATACAGATCAGCTTTCCAAGAGTCCAGGAGCAACACCAAACAAACCATACAGATCAGCTTTCCAAGAGTCCAGGAGAAACACCAAACAAACCATACAGATCAGCTTTCCAAGAGTCCAGGAGAACACAAACAAACCATACAGATCAGCTTTCCAAGAGTCCAGGAAGAACACCAAACAAACCATAAGATCAGCTTTCCAAGAGTCCAGGAGAAACACCAAACAAACCATCCAGATCAGCTTTCCAAGAGTCCAGGAGAAACACCAAACAAACCATACAGATCAGCTTTCCAAGAGTCCAGGAGAAACACCAAACAAACCATACAGAAAACTGCTGAGAAGCTAAATAAATTACAGCTGGCAATAGAAGTACAAGGTCAGAAGTTGCAGTTATTACTTGATAAAAAGAAATACCCAATATACTTTGGTGCTTTGCTTCAAACCCGAATGGCGCAGCGGGCTAAGGCACTGCATCTCAGTGCAAGAGGCGTCACTACAGTCCCTGGTTTGAACCCAGGCTGTATCACATCCAGCCATGATTGGTCCCATAGGGCGACGCACAATTGGCCCAGCGTTGTCCGGTTTGGCCGGGGTAGGCCATCATTGTAAATAAGGCCAATCATTCTAAACTGACTTGCCTAGTTATGTAAAGGGCCTGACGACAACCAGTCAGCTGTTTTCTGTTATACAATAGCCGAGCAACATGTGCCTCATGCGTGCTAGTTTTAGTACAGAAATAAACCATGAAAACTGGAGCCTAAACGTTTCTAACCATAGAGGGGAAACTATTCGCTCTTTGTCTTAGCGAAAATAATTATACCAGTCTCTGCTCGGTCCCTGGCTAAATGAAGGAACTCGTAACAAACTTACAATTATTCATGTTGTTTTACAGTTGCTAGAAAGAGTGATTAGAAGATCTGCCTAGAAAAAATAGTTTATTGTTTTTCCTTGGTATCATTTATTGAATAGAAAGAAAATTGTTTAATATGATCTCGGTCAACCTAATTTACCTTGGTGATTAGTCTCCTGTACTGTTCTCTGTAGTTCTGAACTCAACACCCCTTTAGTACCAGGATGCAGTCACGAAGGGTCAATGCTGTTGTGTATGTGTGTGTGTGTGTATATATATATACTGTATTCTAGTCATGGCTCATCCTATATAACTACTGCTGTACACAACTTTTCTATTCATAAACTGTCCATACTGTCTATACACACTGAGTGTACAGGAACACCTGCTCTTTCCATGACATAAACTGACCAGGTGAATCCAGGTGAAAGCTATGATCCCTTATTGATGTCACTTGTTAAATCCACTTCAATCAGTTTAGATGAAGGGGAGGAAACAGGCTAAAGAAAGATTTTTAAGCATTGAGACAATTGAGACATGTATTGTGTATGTGTGCCATTGAGAAGTGAAGATTTAAGTGCCTTTGAATGGGGTATGGTAGTAGGTGCCAAGCGCACTGGTTTGAGTGTGCCAAAAACTACAACTATATTTGATTTTTCACGCTCAACAGTTTCCTGTGTGTATCAAGAATGGTCCACCATCCAAAGGACATTCAGCCAACTTGACACAACTGTGGGAGAGAATTGGAGTCAACATGGGCCAGCATCCCTGTGGAACACTTTCGACACCTTGTAGTAGAGTCCATGCCCCGATGAATTGAGGCTGTTCTGAGGGCAAAAGGGGGTGCAACTCAATATTAGGAAGCTGTTCTCAACCTCCTGAGTCAATACATGTTAGAATCACCTTTGGCAGCAATTACAGCTGTGAGTCTTTCTGGGTAAGTCTCTAAGAGCTTTGCACACCTGGATTGTACAATATTTGCACATTATTATTTTTCAAGTTCTTCAAGCTCTGTCAAGTTGGTTACTGATTGCTAGACAGCCATTTTCAAGAAATGTTTTACTCCTGAACTTATTTAGGCTTGCCATAACAAAGGAGTTGAATACTTATTGATTCAAGAAATTTCAGTTTTAAATGTTTTATTAATTAGTAAAAATTCATAAAAACATAATTCCTCTTCAACATTATGTGGTATTGTGTGTAGGCCAGTGACACAAAATCTCAAGTTAACCAAATTCAAATTCTGTCTGTAACACAACAAAACGTGGAAAAGGTCRAGGGGTTTGAACCTTCTGACGTAAAGTAGATGGACTTGGGAAATTCTGTCAGACTGTGTCAGACTCAGTGCAGATTAATTCTGAACAACATAAGAACAATTCCTACCCCTGAGAAACAAGTGCTTTGAAACATCTTTAAAAGAGCAGATTATGAAGTGAAGTAGCTTCTAAATATTGATATGCCTGGGCTGACTGGGAGAGCAGAGCATCCCCACAGCATGATGCTGCCACCACCATGCTTCACAGTAGGGATGGTGCCAGGTTTCCTCCAGATGTGACGCTTTGCAATCAGGCCAAATAGTTCAATCTTGGTTTCATCAGACCAGGGAATCTTGTTCCTCATGGTTTGAGTCTTTTAGGTGTCTTTTGGCAAACTTCAGACAGACTGTAATTTACTGAAGTTGGCTTCTGTCTGGCCACTCTACCATAAAGGCCTGATCGGTGSAGTGCTGCAGAGATGGTTGTCCTTTTGGAAGGTTCTCCCATTTCCACAGAGGAGCTGTGTCAAAGTGACCATCATGTTGTTGGTCACTTCCCTGACAAAGGCCCTTCTCCCCCGATTGCTCAGTTTGGCCGGGGGGCAACCCCTAGGCAGAGGTGGTTCCAAACTTCTTCCATTTAAGAATGATGGAGGCCACTGTGTTCTCGTCACAATTCCTGTCTCGACACAATTCCTTCAAACTGCACATGGGGACAAAGATCATACTTTTTGGAGAAATGTCCTCTGGTCTGATGAAACAAAAATAGAACTGTTTGGCCATAATGACCATCGTTGTGTTTGGAGGAAAAAGAGGGAGGCTTACAAGCCGAAGAACACCATCCCAACCGTGAAGCACGGGGGTGGCAGCATCATGTTGTGGGGGTGCTTTGCTGCAGGAGGGACTGGTGCACTTCACAAAATAGATGGCATCATGAGGTACAAAAATTATGTGGATATATTGAAGCAACATCTCAAGCCATCAGTCAGGAAGTTAAAGCTTGGTCGCAAATGGGTCTTCCAAAAGGACAATGACCCCAAGCGTACTTCCAAAGTTGTGGCAAAATGGCTTAAAGACAATAAAGTCAAGGTATGGAGTGGCCATCACAAAGCCCTGACCTCAATCCTATAGAAAATTTGTGGGCAGACCTGAAAAAGCGTGTGTGAGCAAGGTGGCCTACAAACCTGACTCAGTTACACCAGCTCTGTCAGGAGGAATGGGCCAAGATTCACCCAACTTATTGTGGGAAGCTTGTGGAAGGCTACTCGAAATGTTTGACCCAAGTTAAACAATTTAAAGGCAATGCTACCAAATACTAATTGAGTTTCTCTAAAACAGGCTATCGTCTACATGTGCAGCACCACGTCAGAACAGTAGGCAAAATTAAGAGTGATAAAGGGACCAAATTATTAGGGGGAGGCACATGGGCTACGAACAGCTTACTTCACAACATACACTTAGTATTACTTTCTGAGCTACAGTATACATATCTCCCTGGCAATTTACATAATTTATGCAGCAGCATACAATACATTTTTGGCCTCACCTTGTTGTGCTGTGCTCACTTTTTGTCATCAAAGTCTGGCATTCTCTGGATTAATGGTGCTTTCAAGTCAACTGGGAACTCAGAAAAAAACAAGGTCGAATCATGATGACATTGGTGATATTCAGGTCGGAGCTCTAGAAAGAGGCCCAAGTCCCCGACTTGATACTCCGAGTTGGATGACCATTCAAAATGTATTTTGGCAGTCGGAGCTTGTTTTTTTCAGAGTTCCCAGTTGTCTTGAACTCACTGAAGTCAGATTTCCCCGTTCTGAGTTTCCAGTTGTTTTGAGCGTGTCAGAAGTCATGCTGGATTGACAGAATGGCCAATGTTGATGTTTATCCTTTTAAGCTTGGAAAAGAGACACTCAAACCTAGACTTGGGACCACATACCCACTCCACTGAATAGAAGGCTAGTGATTGTTTTGCAATGCCTGCAGTTAGCCACTGGTTCCTTCCAAACCACTCATTGTTGAATTTGCGATTTCCAAATTGTTGTGTGATGTTTATGTCCAATGACCGATGAGCACCACTACATTTTCTTTAAAATGTATCTTCACTATTTATCTTCATATGACAAGGATTAAAAAGCATTTGTCAGTAGATTGTCGACTTGATTCATGATGATGACTGCTAGCTTGCTAGCTAAGATTTCGAAAGTATTATGTTGACCTGATCAGTCCATTCAAAGCTACTGTAGATATAACATGACTTGACGTTGAGCCTTCTTGCATGAGCACTACTAATGTAACTCTATGGCTGCATTCCAAACACTTAACAGACACATACTATCCCCTCAGCCCTCAAATTAAGTGGACACTKCTGATGACGTATCATGGACTAGGCTGTGTCTTTTATGAGTTTGAAACGCAGCCCTTGGCAGCATCCAAGGGCCTTGAATTTGAGCTCTACCCTTAGATTTGGCGGTGACGTAGTGTTACCATGAGTGACAGAACACTGAGCCAATCACGGCGCAACTAGAGAACATTACCCAATCACGGTGCAACTAGAGAACATTACCAACCACTACGCTCTGTATTTTACGCTGGCTGACCCACCACCACAGAAAGCACTGAGCTAGGCTGAAACACCTGCATTTTGGAGCTGCGTTACTCAAGAAAGCAAAAAAGAGACCAAGTTTGTACAGGGCTTTATGAACTCAAAGATGTTTTAGTTTTTTTTTTACAGTGTTTGCAAACTGATATGTGACACGTTGTTAATTGTTTATTTTTTTGCTAAAAAGGTGGGGCTCAAAACAGGTGGCCCCACCTTCCCTGAATGAGGGGTTGCCATTGTACCTTACAGATAATTGTATGTGTGGAGTACAGAGATGAGGTAGTCATTAAAAAATAATGTTAAACACTATTATTACACACAGAGTGAGTCCATGCAACTTATTATGTGACTTGTTGAGCAATTTTTTACTCCTGAGAATTCCTCACAATCAAATGTCGACCGCATTATCTACCAAGGGAATTCTCTTCGATTATAATCACAGCCGTATATATCCCCCCCCAAGCAGACACATCGATGGCCCTGAACGAACTTTATCTGACTCTTTGTAAACTGGAAACCACACACCCTGAGGCTGCATTCATCGTAGCTGGGGATTTTAACAAGGCTAATCTGAAAACAAAACTCCCTAAATTCTATCAGCATATCGATTGTGCTACCAGAGCTGGTAAAACCTTGGATCATTGTTATACTAACTTCCGCGACGCATATAAGGCCCTCCCCCGCCCTCCTTTCGGAAAAGCTGACCACGACTCCATTTTGTTGCTTCCAGCCTACAAACAGAAACTAAAACAGCAAGCTCCCGCGCTCAGATCTGTTCAACGCTGGTCCGACCAATCTGATTCCACGCGTCAAGACTGCATCGATCACGTGGATTGGGATATGTTCCGCATTGCGTCCAACAACAACATTGACGAATACGCTGATTCGGTGAGCGAGTTCATTAGAAAGTGCATTGACGATGTCGTACCCACAGCAACGATTAAAACATTCCCAAACCAGAAACTGTGGATTGATGGCAGCATTCGCGTGAAACTGAAAGCGCGAACCACTGCTTTTAACCAGGGCAAGGTGACCGGAAACATGACCGATACAAACAGTGGTAGCTATTCCCTCCGCAAGGCAATCAAACAAGCTAAGTCCCAGTATAGAGACAAAGTAGAGTCGCCAATTCAACAGCTCAGACACAAAGAGGTATGTGGGCAGGGTCTACAGTCAATCACGGATTACAAAAAGAAACACAGCCCGTCGCGGACCAGGATGTCTTGCTCCCAGACAGACTAAATAACTTTTTTGCTCGCTTTGAGGACAATAACAGCGCCACTGGACACGGCCCGCTACAAAACCTGCGGCTCTCCTTCATGCAGCCGAGGTGAGTAAAAAAATTTAAACGTGTTAACCCTCGCAAGGCTGCAGTCCCAGACGGCATTCCCAGCCGCGTCCTCAGAGCATGGCGCAGACCAGCTGGCTGGTGTGTTAAGGACATATTCAATCAATCCTATCCCAGTCTGCTGTTCCCACACATGCTTCAAGAGGGCCACCATTGTTCCTGTTCCCAAGAAAGCTAAGGTAACTGAGCTAAACGACTACCGCCCCGTAGCACTCACTTCGTTCATCATGAAGTGCTTTGAGAGACTAGTCAAGGACCATATCACCTCCACCCTACCTGACACCCTAGACCCACTTCCAATTTGCTTACCGACCCAATAGGTCCACAGACGACGCAATGCAACCACACTGCACACTGCCCTAACCCATCTGGACAAGAGGAATACCTATGTGAGAATGCTGTTCATCGACTACAGCTCAGTATTTAACACCATAGTACCTCCAAACTCGTCATCAAGCTCGAGACCCTGGTCTCGACCCGCGCCTGTGCAACTGGGTCCTGGACTTTCCTGACGGGCCGCCCCCAGGTGGTGAGGGTAGGTAACAACATCTCCACCGCCAGCAGCGCCTCTTCAACCTCAGGAGGCTGAAGAAAAACGGCTTGTCACAAAAGCACTCACAAACTTCTACAGATGCACAATCGAGAGCATCCTGTCGGGCTGTATCACCGCCTGGTACGGCAACTGCTCCGCCCACAACCGTAAGGCTCTCCAGAGGGTAGTGAGGTCTGCACAACGCATTCACCGGGGGGCAAACTACCTGCCTTCCAGGACCCTCTACACCACCGATGTCACAGGAAGGCCATAAAGATCATCAAAGACAAACAACCCGAGCCATGCCTGTTCACCCCCTATCATCCAGAAGGCGAGGTCAGTACAGGTGATCAAAGCAGGGACCGAGAAGACTGAAAAACAGCTTCTATCTCAAGGCCCAGACTGTTAAACAGGCCACCACTAACATTTAGTGGCCGCTTGCCAACATACTGACTCAACTCCAGCCACTTTTAATAATGGGAATTGATGGAAATTATTATAAAATGTATATCACTAGCCACTTTAAACAATGCCACTTAATATAATGTTTCATACCCTAATCATTACTAATCTCATATGTATATGTATATACTGTATGTATATCATCCACTGCATCTTGCCATCTTTATGTAACACATGTATCACTAGCCACTTTAAACTATGCCACTTTATGTTTACATACCCTACATTACTCATCTCATATGTATAGACTGCTACACCTATACCATCTACTGCATCTGCTATGCCGTTCCGTACCATTCACTCATTCATATATCTTTTTTGTACATATTCTTTATCCTTTACACTTGTGTGTATAAGGTAGTAGTTGTGAATTGTTAGGTTAGATTATACTTGTTGGTCTATTACTCATTGTCGGACTAGAAGCACAACATTTCGTACACTCGCATTAACATCTGCTAACCATGTGTATGTGACAAATACATTTGATTTGATTTGAACATATTTAGGCTTGCCATAACAAAGGGGTTGAATACTTGGTGACTAAAAGCTTTTCATTTTTATAAATTTGTAAACATTTCAAAAAACATAATTCCACTTTGACAATATGGGGTATTGTGTGTAGGCCAGTGACACACCATTTCAATATTATCAATGTTAAATTCAGGCTGTAACACAACAAAATGTGGAAAAAGTCAAGGGGTGTGAATAGGCAGTGGTGTAGTGATATTTTTTTAGGTGAGGAAGCGTAAAATCAAAATGTAAATAACCACGTTTCTATCCATGCGGATGAATTACCTGACACATGAAAACAGTCATGACCGGGCTGATTGCAGGTACAATTTTATACACTGAACAAAAATATGAACGCAACATGTAAAGTGTTGCTCCCATGTTTCATGAACTGAAATAAAAGATCCCAGAAACTTTCCATATGCACAAAAAGCTTATTTCTCTCAAATGTTGTGCATGTTTGTTAATGAGCATTTCTCCTTCGCCAAGATAATCCATACAACAGACAGTTGTGGCATATCAAGAAGCTGATTAAACAGCATGATCATTACACAGGTGCACCTTGTGCTGGGGACAATAAAAGGCCACTCTAAAATGTGCAGTTTGGTCACACAAAACAGTTCCACAGATGTCTCAAGTTTTGAGGGAGCGTGCAAATTGAATGCTGACTGCAGGACTGTCCACCAGAGCTGTTGCCAGAGAATTGAATGTTCCTTTCTCTACCATAAGCCACCTCCAATGTCGTTATAGAACATTTGGYAGTACGACCAACCGGCCTCACAACCGCAGACCACATGTAACCACACCAGCCCAGGACCTCCACATCCAGCTTCTTCAGCTGCGGAATCATCTGAGACCTGCCACCCGGACAGCTGATGAAACTGTGGGTTTGCACAACCGAAGAATTTCAAACAGAACAAATGTAAATGAGTATCTAGCACTGGGATTGAACCTGCTATCCTTTCAACCGAGGTGCGCGGTTTAAGCCCTTCCTCTATCCCCATCCACTACACCATAGCAAGCTGCGAGCCTACGAGATGTTAATATGTGCTCAGGTTGCCCATAGTGGATGGTATTGAAGGCATTTCCCGACGTTCTGGGGACCTGGACAAACGTTGAATATCTGGTGTGATGTTGCTGCAGGGACCTGTTGCACAGCTGCATCTCTTTACCAGCCCTCCCTCCTTCCTGTTTTACATGGTAAATAGCCATTAGTAACCTGCCTGTAACAACGGTCCCTGCCAATGAACCATGCCACAATGTTCTGCTTCTAATGACCGTATAACCACAACAGAAAACAGACAAGAGTAGTTAGTTTACTCTATTTCCTACTCCTTTGAAACACACGCACACACAAAGCCTTCTCTCACTCACTCACACAGCCTAGACACGCACAGATATTGGAGGGTGTGCGATAACAGCGAAAGAGAGCTCTGGGAATTATCAAGCCATGATATAGGACTCTAATTACTGCAACATACCCAGCTAGCACATTTGGTTCCTTGGAAGTTGTGGGAATGTTCCCATTGGTTCTGTAAACAAAGCCATATGTTTCCTGCCTGGGCCTTCTGAGAACAGAAGTGAACATTTCACCTGTTCTGGGAACATACATTTTTAGGTTAAAGGGAGTTTGAGAATGTTTTACTATGGTTCCCTGAAAGTTTTGCTGGGACGTTTTATTAACGTTCTAGGAACGGAAATTATAGGTTATTTGAAGGTAATTAAAGAACGTTCTGAGAACATGTTACAATAAGACGTTTAATAACACTGCTAGCTTAGTTTGAGTTAACTGTTTTGAACTCCAAGCAGAGATGGAAATGAATTTGCTTAGGCATTAATCATGCAAACATACATTTTTTATTGTGGCACGGCATCAGTGAAATTCAAACCTATGATCTTCTGTTGTCTATCCATGGAATTAGTCCACTGTGCCACCAGGATGGAGCTAGCATGCCATGTTTTCTTTAACTCAAACAAAGCTGTTCATTTTAGTGTATTCAAACAGACCCCATTTCTAAGGAAACTAGCACTCATTAAGATCAGGTGTGGTCATTTGGTGGGCGCGGCCAACACACCAGAACTAGCATTTTGGTGACGCTGAGAACGGAATGTACACTGAGTATACATTAAGAACACCTTCTCTTTCCATGACATTGACTGACCAGGTAAATCCAGGTGAAAGCTATGATCCTTTATTGATGTCACTGGTTAAATCTACTTCAATCAGTGTAGGTGAAGGGGAGGAGACAGGTTAAAGAAGTATGTGTGTCATTCAGAGGATGAATGGGAAAGACAAAATCTTTAAGTGTCTTTGAACGGGGTATGGTAGTAGGTGCCAGGCGCATTGGTTTGTGTCAAGAACCGAAACACTGCTGGGTTTTTCACGCTCAACAGTTTCCCATGTGTATCAAGAATGGTCCACCACCCAAAGGACATYCAGCCAACTTGACACAACTGTGGGAAGCATTGGAGTCAACATGGGCCAGCATCCCTGTGGAATGCTTTCGACACCTTGGAGAGTCCATGCCCCAATGAATTGAGGCTGTTCTGAGGGCAAAAGGTGGGTGCAACTCAATATTAGGAAGATGTTCCTAATGTTTGATATACTGAGTGTATATGTTTTTAACTCTTAGAAGGCACATCGACAGATTTTCACACAGTCGGTGTGCGGATTTAAACCAGCGACCTTTTGGTTACTGACCCAATGATTTTAACTGCTAGGCTACCTTCCGCCCACGCAGGACAGAGAGAGCAAGCTAGTAGTTTAATATTGTCCTTCACACTCCACAGGAGCAGGGAAGAGAGGCAACAGGCAGGTAGGTAGAAAGACCTAGTAGTAGTATTTTCCATTTGGGTAATTGCTCTGTCAAAGGGACGCAGCAGTAGCAAGAGGGGCAGCAGCCAGGTAGGTAGAAAGACTTTGCTAGTTGTAATTTCGTCGGGTGGACGGTTGCTCTTTCTGTCTTACCTGAAGACGGGTCTGTGGAGAAGCTTCCTCTTGATCGTGACATACTCTTCCATTTAAAGTGTGAGTCCAGACTGGGTTGGGGATAGGAGCAGGGAGCTCTTTGTGAGGCTGGGCTGTCTCCAGCTGCTCCTCTCCTCACGTTGCACTGTGCTGCTCTGAGACTGAGACGACTAGTCCTGCCTGGTCCCTGCTAGTCCCCCTAGTCCCTGGTCCTGCCCCTCTCGCTGCTCTCCCTCTCTCTGCTCTCTCTCTCCCTCTCTCTGCCCTCTATCTCTGACAGCTCAGTAAGAAAGGTCATAGAGGCCACATCACAGTGTTGCTTTTCTACTCTAAGACAGAGAGCCAGGGGAGCAGAGGAGCCTGGAATGACGTGGAAACATACACGCACACACAGGAACACAAACACGCGCATAGACTCACACATTGTCTTTATCTCTGCGGGCCACTCACCCTCTGGACTCAAACCTGTGTCTGTGTGTGCGAGTGTGTGTGACCTACAGAACAGTTCCCCTGAAAGGAGAGATTTGAACCCCGCAGCATCCCCAATATCACTCAACTTCGTCACACACAGAAAGTTTTGGAGACTGCTGCCTCAACTTYAAGCTGTCCCGCAAATGTTCGGGATGGAGGCTGGTCAGAAGAGCTGGCTGAACGTCAAAACATGGTCATTAAATCACAATCTGGCTTTTATTCTGCCGGAATTATGTGTGGATGGTGCAATGCAATGCAAAGCAAAGCGCCTCACTTCTGGTAAGGGGTGTGTGTGTGTGTTTGTGTATGTGTGTGTGTGTCCGTGTGTGCGAGTGTGTGTGTGCGTAGGGGGAGGAGGACCACAGAGAGGCGGGCGGCCTGGCCCTGAGATGGTTTAATCAACAGAAAATTGGGTTGTTTAACTTATGTGAAGCTGAGGCACGCTCTCTCCCCAGCCCAACTGGAGGAAACTTATGATAAACATCACCAACATCGGGAATGCGTTCCAAATGGCACCCTATTCCCTACATAGAGCCCTATGGTCCCTGGTCAAAAACTAGTGCATTATATAGGAAATGGGGTGCTATTTGGGACTCTACAGGTTAATTAGCAGAGCAGCAGAGGGCCATTCTTTCTGGAGCTGGAAACAAACACTAAAACTCTATCGTTCTGATGGAAGACATTCCACACACACACACACACACACACACACACACACAGACACACACACACACACAGAAATGTGGGTTTTGGGGGACAAGCAAGAACAGTCCAGGAAGTCCTGCTTGACAAATGCACTGTTGTGCACATCATGAGACATTTTGTAAGTTCTAACTTGTCCATGTGAAACAGCAAATATTGATTGAGTGTGCTATTTGGACTGTATTCAAAATGAGTTTGCCAAACAATTTAGGACATTCAGGAGAATCAACACCACTACAGCACGGCTGTAATCAACACATATTTTGTTAACAACTCATCAATCAGTAAATCAACTCTATTTTCCATTCATAAAAATTTGTTCTAATGAGTGGATGCGCTTTGAAAAAAAAATCTGAATGGAGACTTTGGTGTAGGCCTAAGTTTTAGCTAAAGTTTCAACCCCCGTTGCGTGTCCTGATGGACTCCATAACTTGATTAATCAGAAAATAGCATAACTTGGGAAAATTATCAATCAACAACATATCATCAACGTATAACAACAAACAATATCTAATCAAGCACTTCCAAGCCATTTTCCTGTCAGCTTACAGGAAACACTTAATGAAAGCAGGAGGAAAAGAAAAGCTGTTTAAAAGAATGACTCACAGCTGTAATCGCTGCGAAAGGTGATTCTAACATTTACAGAGCATTCAGAAAGTATTCAGACCCCTTCACTTTTTCCACATTTTGTTACAGCCTTATTCTAAAAATGATTAAATACAATGTTTTCCTCATCAATCTACACACAATAGACCATAATGACAAAGTGAAAACATAAATACTTATTTACATAAGTATTCAGACCTGTTCCTATGAGACTCGAAATTGAGCTCAGGTGCATTTTGTTTCCATTGATCATCCTCGAGATGTTTCTACAACTTGATTGCAGTCCACCTGTGGCAAATTCAATTGATTGGACATGATTTGGAAAAGCACACCTGTCTATATAAGGTCCCACAGTTGACAGTGCATATCAGAGCAAAAACCAAGATATGAGGTCAAAGGATTTGTCCGTAGAACTCTGAGACAGGATTGTGTCGAGGCACAGATCTGGGGAATGGTACCAAAACATTTCTGCAGCATTGAAGGTCCCTAAGAACACAGTGGCCTYCATCRTTCTTAAATGGAAGAAGTTTGGWACCACYAAGACTCTTCCTGGAGCTGGCYGCCYGGCCAAACTGAGCAATCAGGGGAGAAGTGCCTTGGTCAGGGAGGTGACCAAGAACCCGATGGTCGCTCTGACAGAGCTCTAGAGTTCCTCTGTGGAGATGGGAGAACCTTCCAGAAGGACAACCATCTCTGCAGCACTCCACCAATCAGGCCTTTATGGTAGAGTGGCCAGACAGAAGCCACTCCTCAATAAAAGGCACACGACAGCCCGCTTGGAGTTTGCCAGAAGGCACATAAAGACTCTCAAACCATGAGAAACAATATTCTCTGGTCTGATGAATCCAAGATGAATCCAAAAAATCCAAGAATGCCAAGCGGCACGTCTGGAGGAAAACTGGTACCATCCCTATGGTGAAGCATGGTGATGGCAGCATCATGCTGTGGGGACGTTCTTCAGCAGCAGGGACTGGGAGACTAGTCAGGATGGAGGGAAAGATGAAGGACCTCAGACTGAGGTGAAGGGTCACCTTCCAACAAGACAATGACCCTAAGCACACAGCCAAGACAACGCAGGAGTGGCTTCGGGACAAGTCTCTGAATGTCCTTGAGTGGCCCAGCCAGAGCCCAGACTTGAACCCGATTGAACATCTCTGGAGAGAGCTCAAAATAGCTGTGCAGCGACGCTCCCCATCCAACCTGACAGAGCTTGAGAGGATCTGCAGAGAAGAATGGGAGAAACTCCCCAAATACAGGTGTGCCAAGCTGGTAGCGTCCTACTCAAGAAGACTCGAGGCTGTAACCGCTGCCAAAGGTGCTTCAACAAAGTCCTGACTAAAGGGCCTGAATACTTATGTAAATGTAATAATAATAGTTATGTATATGTAAACCTGTTTTTGCTTTTCCATTATGGGGTATTATGTGTAGATTGATGAGGATAAAAAAAAAAACATTTTAGAATAAGGCTGTAACGTAACAATGTGGAAAAAGTCAAGTAGTCTGAATACTTTCCGAATGCACTGTAGATACTGTACTACCCTACTGTTCCATGGCTGAGGGGCACTGACTGGCTGACTGACAAGCCTGTATGAAATGACATATAGGCTAGGCCTAATATTCGCTACAACTGACACAATATCACAGGCTATATCAGGCTGTAACAGAGAAAATATTCCAGGCTATCCTATATCCAGGCTATACCTAACCTGACACGATATCACATGGGAAAACTTGGCAAGAAGCAACAAGAATATTGGAACTAAGAATTCAACCTTGCATGGCCTAGCTAGCTCAGCCAGGTGACAACCCTAGGACTACTAGCTAGCTATTCGATATGTTAACAGTCTGTCATCAGCGACTATTGTTCAGTAGGTCTTTCAGCACAACTGTCTGTTGTCTAGCATGGAAGGAACTAAAAAGCTAATTTCAAAGCTCAATTCAGAGTGGAAAATATGTACTGGCAGTGGCATCACAATGACTTACGCAACTCTTATAAACTAGAAAGCTGAAACATGGAAGTGCTCTCTCCTCTCCTCCCACCAGCCAGCCAGCTTTGCGACTCCCTTTACAAGGGTACTGCTGACTGCTGTGGTATTGAACTGACTTCACAAAAACCTTGCAGTTCCGACTAAGTTTGTCTCAGTCACACAGGTGGTGGGGGTGTATTGATAAAGTGCGTGGTAGGTTGGGGGGTGGGTGTATAGTTGTCATGGTGTGGTTTTGGCTCAAGGTTCTGGACAGTATGGTACTGCATTTAAACTCTGTTTTCACTGTTGTCTCAAGGGAGAGCTAGTGTCTCTGTGTGTGCATGTGTTTATTTAATTAGGCACGTCAGTTAAGAACAGATTCTTATTTACAATGTCAGCTTAGGAACAGTGGGTTAACTGCCTTGTTCAGGGGCAGAACGACAGATTTTTACTTTGTCAGCTCAGGGATTTGATCTAGCAACTTTTTGGTTACTGGCCCAACGCTCTAACCACTAGCCTACCTGCCGCCCCAATGTGTAAAGGGTCACCTGCTGTTTCCAGTTCCACACAAATTCTCAGTGTAGTGAAAGTCAGGCTGAATTTCAGAATTCAGAATTTCCRCCTGACTGACGTGCCCAAAGTACACTGCCTGTTACTCAGGCCCAGAAGCCAGGATATGCATATAATTGGTATCATTGTATAGAAAACACTTTGAAATTTGTAGAAATGTTAAAATAATGTATGAGACTATAACACAATTGATATGGTAGCTGAAAATCAGAAGAAAAACCAACCAGAATGTTTATTTTTTTGAGATCCCATGCTCTTTCAATGGAAAGGTATGGGTCCTATGTAATTCCAGCTCCCAGATTGCAGTTCCTATGGCTTCCAGTAGATGTCAACAGTCTTTGTTCAAGGTTTCAGGCTTGTTTCTTCCAAAATGAGGAAGAATTTTGAGTTTTGTCACCGGGCGTCACAATTGGAAATCAGTCTGTGGGCGCGAGAGGAAGAGGAGCTAATTTTAGCTAATTTTACTTTTGTATTGAACATACTTCTTTCCGTATGAAATATTATAGTTTATTTACATTTTAGGGTACCTAAGGATTAAGTAGAAACGTAGTTTGACTTGTTTTAACAAAGTTTAGCGGTAGCTTTACTGTGGATTGAGTGAAATCGATGGCGCCAACTAAACAGACTTTTTGGGATATAAAGAAGGATTTTATCTAACAAAACGACCATTCATGTTGTAGCTGGGACCCTTGGGATTGCAAACAGAGGAAGATTTTCTAAAAGTAAGTGATTATTTAATCGCTATTTGTGATTTTATGAAGCCTGTGCTGGTTGAAAAATATGTTGATGTGGGGCGCCGTCCTCAAACAATCACAAAGACACCACTACTAAAGGACACCAATAAGAAAAAGAGAGTTGTTGGGCCAAAAAACATGAACAATGGACATTAGACCGGTGGAAATCTGTCCTTTGGTCTGATGAGTCCAAATTTGAGACTTTTGTTTCCAACCACCGTGCCTTTGTGAGACGCAGAGTAGGTGAATGGATGATCTCTGCATGTGTGGTTCCCACTGTGAAACATGTAGGAGGAGGTGTGATGGTGTGGGGGTGCTTTGCTGGTGACACTGTCAGTGATTTACTTAGAATTCAAGGCACACTTAACCAGCATGGCTATCACAGCATTCTGCAGCGATATGCCATCCCATCTGGTTTGCGCTTAGTGGGAATATCATTTGTTTTTCAACAGGAAAATGACCCAACACACCTCCGGGCTGTGTAAGGGCTATTTGACCAAGAAGGAGAGTGATGGAATGATGCATCAGATGACCTGGCCTCCACAATCACCTGACCTCAACCCAATTGAAATGGTTTGGTATGAGTTGGACTGCAGAGTGAAGGAAAAGCAGCGAACAAGTGCTCAGCATATGTGGGAACTCCTTCAAGACTGTTGGAAAAGCGATCCAGGTGAAGCTAGTTGAAAGAATGCCAAGAGTGTGAAAAGCTGTCATCAAGGCAAAGGGTGGCTAAATTTGAGGAATATTCTGGGTGTGCGACAGCTCATGTTTTTGAATTTACTTTGAGGAATCTAACGTCTAAAATATATTTTGATTTGTTKAACACTTTTTTGGTTACTACATGATTCCATATGTGTTATTTCACAATGTACAAAATAGTAAAATAAAAAAATAAAAACTTGAATGAGTAGGTGTGTCCAAACTTTTGACTGGTACTGTAAATCGGCTTGAAAATCTATGCCAAGACTTGAAAATGGCTGTCTGACAATGATATTTATTTTCCGGACTCTTGTTCTGATATTTTTTTTTCTTCTTTTTTTTCTTTCTTTTTGGATTATGTGTGTATTGTTTTGTTAGGTATTACTGCCCTGTTGGAGCTAGAAACACAAGCATTTCGCTGCACCTACGATTACATCTGCAAATCTGTGTATGTGACCAATAAACATTGATTTAATTATGATTTGATTTTAAAGAGATGGGTATTTTTGGATAGAGGTGTGTTAAGGTGTTCACATGCTTCCCAGCCGAACCAGTTCGGTAGAGTTCGTGCATATATTATGAAGACATTTTGTCAGATTTATCTTAGATTCATTCTGACTATTTTGAGGAAGTGTATTTTTTTATTTAACTTGGTAAGTCAGTTAAGAACAAATTCTTATTGACAATGACGGCCTACCCCGGCCAAACCCGGACGATGCTGGGCCAATTGTACATTTACATATGGGACTCCCAATCACAGCCAGATGTGATACAGCCTGGATTCAAACCAGGGTCTGTAGTGACACCTTTTGCACTGAGATGCAGTGCCTTAGACCACTGCGCCACTCGGGAGCCCTGGCTATGGCATCTCAAAATGGACAAACAGTACTATTGTGCTTTTTGATTGTTTTTCAAGCGAAGATCTTTAAGGGAGTATGCGAGCACAGTTGTTCGGTTCACCTAGCCAACTTCGGCTAGCCGCCAGCTGAACTGAAGAATGCTGACGCCTTTACTGGTGGTGAATCCCTAGCTCTACTGAATGTATGGCCATGAAGGTGCCCCAAGTGTCACGGTCGTTTGTTGAGACGGACCAAGGCGCAGCAAATGTTGAGTTCCAMATAATTTATTAATAGTGAAACTTAGCAAAAACAACAAAACAAGAAACAAACAACGAACCGTGACTACAGAGGTGCTACATACACTAACTCAAAATACAAAAATTCTATATGCCACAAACACAGGTGGGAACAAACACTACTTAAATATGATCCCCAATTAGAGACAACGATTACCAGCTGCCTCTAATTGGGAATCATACAAATCACCAACATAGAAAATTAATCCTAGAACCCCACATAGAAATAATAAACTAGAACACCCCCCAGTCACGCCCTGACCTACTCCACCATAGAAAATAAAGGCTYTCTATGGTCAGGACGTGACACCAAGACTTCTGTCTTTCTCACTGTTAGTTTTCACCTATCTCTCTGGCTCTCTCTGATCCCGTCTGTCTCTTGCACTCTTTCTTTCTAAATCCCCCATCCCCATTTCTCTCTACCTTCCCTCCTCCCTTTCTTCTCTCATCCCTACATAGAGTTAGTTGTGCCATGTGTGTAAGTTATGTGCCAGACAGTGGTGGGTTAAGGCTGAGGGTGAGCGTCCTGCCCTAAATAACTTGGCCTACTTCTGCACTGCACTGCACTGCACTCAGCTCAGAGGCTGTGTGTGTGTGCGTGTGCGTGTGCGTGTGTGAGAAAGTTGCTTTGGATAAAAGCAAAAATATATTATTATTGCTGATTTTAGCAACCCAGAACCATGTAGAATCTCAGTGACTGGTCAGTGTTGGGTCTGAGCCCAGTATTGGTGTTGGCTGTGGTGCATGAAATACAGGGCTATATTTGGATGCCATATAATTGCTTTACCATGTTTTTTCCCATACTTTTTTTCATAAGCGCAAAACAAGTTTAAACTTTCTTGATATTGTTTGAAAACCTAGAGATGACCCTTTCCAGCAAATGGAGAGAGGGACGAAAGCCATTTACTATGATCTGATGTTGTGAGTGAGAAAGAGAGAGAGAGAGAGAAAGAGAGAGAGAGAGAGAAAGCGAGAGAAAGAAAGAGAAAGAGAGAGAGAAAATCAATCTGATGCTGATTCAGATCTGCAAAAAATGACAACAAATTGGCTTTATGTGAAATGCATGAATCATGACAGAATAATGCAAAAATAACATGGAGATTAGTCCAGTTCAATAATCCAAAGGAGACTCTGATGCCAGATGGCCAGAGCAATGATGTACTGCACAGTATGTTACTAAGAAAGGAAAAATACTTGGAGGCCAACCATACTGTAGGCAAGTCTTAAACTAGACCAAAGAACTGACATATGAATGAGGACTCACCCAGAACGAAATCTTATGTGTATGCTGGCCAGCTACGTTTCATCTGTTACAAGACACTGAGGACWMTRAGGCACAATCATGTGCTAGTGCATTAACTAGGCCTACTCCTAACTATGTATCTAGTGTAGCTGAATTATTCCTAACTATGTGTCTAGTGTAGCTGAATTATTACTAACTATGTGTCTAGTTAGCTGAATTTATTACTTAACTATGTGTCTAGTATAGCTGAATTTTATTAACTATGTGTCTAGTGTAGTGGATATTATTACTAACTATGTGTCTAGTATAGCTGAATTATTCTAACTATGTAGATCTAGTGTAGCTGAATTATTACTAACTATGTTTCTAGTGTAAGCTGAATTATTACTAACTATGTGTCTAGTTAGCTGAATTATTACTAACTATGTGTCTAGTGTAGCTGAATTATTACTAACTATGTGTCTAGTATAGCTGAATATTACTAACTATGTGTCTGTTAGCTGAATTATTACTAACTATGTGTCTAGTATAGCTTGAATTATTACTAACTATGTGTCTAGTATAGCTGAATTATTACTAACTATGTGTCTAGTATAGCTGAATTATTACTAACTATGTGTCTAGTGTAGCTGAATTATTACTAATCTATGTGTCTAGTGTAGCTGAATTATTATAACTATGTGTCGATAAGTATAGCTGAATTAATTACTACTACTGTGTTAGTTAGCTGAATTATACTAACTATGTGTCTAGTAAGCTGATATTTACTAATATGTGTAGTTAGATAGCTGAATTATTCTAACTATGTGTCTAGCTTGAATTATTACTAACTATGTGTCTAGTATAGCTGAATTATTACTAACTATGTGTTCTAGTATAGGCTGAATTATTATAACTATGTGTCTAGTGTAGCTGAATTATTACTAACTATGTGTCTAGTGTAGCTGAATTATTATAACTATGTGTTAGTATAGTGAATTATTTACTTATGTGTCTAGTATAGCTAGATTATTACTAACTATGTGTCTAGTATAGCTGAATTATTACTAACTATGTGTCTAGTATAGCTGAATTATATACTAACTATGTGTCTAGTATAGCTGAATTATTATCAACTATGTGTCTAGTATAGCTGAATTATTACTAACTATGTGTCTAGTATAGCTGAATATTCCTAACTATGTGTTACGTATAGCTGAATTATTACTAACTATGTGTCTAGTATAGCTGAATTATTATAACTATGTGTTAGATAGCTGAATTATTACTAACTATGTGTCTAGTATAGCTGAATTATTACTAACTATGTGGTCTAGTGTAGTGAATTATTACTAACTATGTTGTCTAGTGTAGTGATTATCTAACTTGTGTCTAGTATAGCTGAATTATTACTAACTATGTGTCTAGTTAGCTGAATTATTACTAACTATGTGTCTAGTGTAGCTGAATTATTACTAATATGTTCTAGTGTAGCTGAATTTCTAACTATGTGTCTAGTATAGCTGAATTATTACTAACTATGTGTCTAGTGTAGCTGAATTATTACTAACTATGTGTCTAGTTAGCTGAATTATTACTAACTATGTGTCTAGTATAGTGAATTATTCATACTATGTGTCTAGTGTAGCTGAATTATTACTACTATGTGTTAGTATAGCTGAATTATTACTAACTTTGTGTCTAGTTAGCTGATTATTATAACTATGTGTCTAGTATAGCTGAATTATTATAACTATGTGTCTAGTGTAGCTGAATTATTTAACTATGTGTCTAGTGTAGCTGAATTTATTCTAACTATGTGTTAGTGTAGCTGAATTATTACTAAACTATGTGTAGTTAGTGAATTATTACTAACTATGTGTCTAGTATAGCTGAATTATTACTAACTATGTGTCTAGTATAGCTGATTATTATAATAACTATGTGTCTAGTGTAGCTGAATTATTCCTAACTATGTGTCTAGTGTAGCTGAATTATTACTAACTATGTGTCTAGTGTAGCTGAATTTTACTAACTATGTGTCTAGTATAGCTGAATTATTACTAACTATGTCTAGTATAGCTGAATTATTACTAACTATGTGTCTAGTTAGCTGAATTATTACTAACTATGTGTCTAGTATAGCTGAATTATTACTAACTATGTGTCTAGTATGCTGATTATTCAACTATGTTCTATGTGTAGCTGAATTATTACTAACTATGTGTCTAGTGTAGCTGAATTATTACTAACTATGTGTCTAGTATAGCTGAATTATTACTAACTATGTGTCTAGTATAGCTGAATTATTACTAACTATGTGTCTAGTATAGCTGAATTATTACTAACTATGTGTCTAGTGTAGCTGAATTATTCTAACTATGTGTCTAGTATAGCTGAATTATTTACTAACTCTAGTGGTCTAGTATAGCTGAATTATTACTAACTATGTGTCTAGTATAGCTGAATTATTACTAACTATGTGTCTAGTTAGCTGAATTATTACTAACTATGTGTCTAGTATAGCTGATTTATTACTAACTATGTGTCTAGTATAGCTGAATTATTACTAACTATGTGTCTAGTATAGCTGAATTATTACTAACTATGTGTCTAGTAATGCTGAATTATTACTAACTCTATGTTCTAGTGTAGCTGAATTATTACTAACTATGTGTCTAGTATAGCTGATTATTATAACTATGTTTAGTATGCTGAATATCTAATATGTTTAGTATAGCTGATTATTACTAACTATGTGTTAGTGTAGCTGAATTATTATCTAACTATGTGTCTAGTATAGCTGAATTACTAACTATGTGTCTATGTATGCTGAATTATTACTAAACTATGTGTCTAGTATAGCTGAATTATTACTAACTATGTGTCTTTGTATAGCTGAATTATTACTAAATATGTGTCTAGTGTAGCTGAATTATTACTAACTATGTTGATGTAGCTATGATATCTAATGTTGTATGTAATCCTGACTTGTATATATGTGTCTAGTTAGCTGATTATTACTAACTATGTGTCTAGTATAGCTGAATTATTACTAACTATGTGTCTAGTGTAGCTGAATATTCTAACTATGTGTATAGTAAGTGATTTATTCTAACTATGTGTCTAGTGTAGCTGAATTATTCTAACTATGTGTATTATATGCTGAATTATTTAATCTATGTGTCTAGTTAGCTGATTATTACTAACTATGTGTCTAGTATAGCTGAATTATTACTATAACTATGTGTCTAGTGTAGCTGAATTATTACTAACTATGTGTCTAGTTGCTGAATTATCTAACTATGTGTCTAGTGTAGCTGAATTATCCTAACTATGTGTCTAGTGTAGCTGAATTATTACTAACTGTGTCTATGTGTGCTGAATTTTACTAACTATGTGTCTAGTGTAGTGAATTATTACTAACTATGTGTCTAGTATAGCTGAATTATTACTACTATGGTCTAGTATAGCTGAATTTATTACTAAATACTGTGTCTAGTATGCTGAATTATTACTAACTATGTGTCTAGTAGTATGCTGAATTATTACTAACTATGTGTCTAGTGTAGCTGAATTATTATACTAATATGTGTCTAGTATAGCTGATTATTCTAATAGTGTAAGTATACTGAATTATTACTAACTATGTGTCTAGTATAGCTGAAATATTACTAACTATGTGTCTAGTGTAGCTGAATTTTTACTAACTATTGTGTCTAGTATAGTGATTATTCTAACTATGTGTCTAGTATAGTAGCTGATTATTACTAACTATGTGTCATAGTTAATATGTTGTGTTGTGTAGTGTGTGTGTGTGTGTGTGTGTGTGTGTGTGTGTGTGTGTGTGTGTGTGTGTGTGTGTGTGTGTGTGTGTGTGTGTGTGTGTGTGTGCACAGGTTGTAATGTCTTTTCTCCCTGTGCAGGCCAGACAACAGCAGCCATTTGACAGTTCCGCAGAAGTCAGACAGACATGGCCCAGAGCACATAGTCAGTGCAGAGCAGGTTGCTTATCTTCTATTTTATGACTGTTAACTTCCTGGGAAATTCCTAGTGACAGTATTCCTGTAAGTGCCTGGCAGACCTTGGTTCAAATACTATTACAAATATTTCAGATACTTAAAGTGTTTGCTCTATCCTGCCTAGAATGCCAGATGGGCACAGTTTGTTATTTTAGGACTATTCTATCGGTTCATTAAGTCAGGCAAGCTCAATTGAGCTGAAATACAGTATTTGAAATGATTTCAAATAGTATTTGAACCCAGGTTTGGTGGCTGGTCTGGTCATGGTCATGGTCTCCTTGCCCTGACAGGAGTGGAAGGAAACAGTTCACTACTCTGTAGCTCTGCATTTAGCTCTTACCGTATTTCAATCTGTGCCATGGAAAAAAGGCGGAATCCCATTCGGCTGTTAGCATGTGATTGTTATAGCCCTGTTAGCCCTGTGGTGCTATGAGGCTTTTCGGGCCTGTGGGGCTATAGGGGCTATAGGGGAGGCTTGGTAGTATGCTGAGTGGATTGTTTACTCTTGTACTTGATGTACACACACATCCTGTAATTCCTGGGATTCAGTGTTTGTTAGTGATGAACAATTCATATAGTGAACCTCCAATGGTGACAACGGCGAGTGCTCTCATCCTGAAACCCTGTATTATGCATTCATTCACAGCACTGTGCGTCAACCTCAAGCCGTGGCCCCAGACAGTGATACATATGTGCTGCTATAGCAACAATGAAATGGAATGATTTGTCTCTCTATAATCTACTATAACGAAAGTGTTGATGCTAMGATAAATATAAATTCACTTGGGATGCCTTTCCAGCTATTAGTACATGCTGAATGATATGAAAGAACTGATAAAATGGCTGCTAAAAGACCAACATGTGTCCAATGAACTGTTTAGATAGAGAGATTAAATACTATACAACAAGTTGGCCAAATGTCAATGGACAGGTAATAAGCTGAACAGATAGCCTAGCTATTTCAAAAATATGAAACCTAATCTTGATGTTTGGTTGTTTGCCGAAATCATTAGAGGGAGCCTGAGGTACTGTACGYGAGACCTATGAATGTGGGGAATTGGAATTGGTAACTGCATTGCCAACACTTTCATTCCATGGCAGAATTGGTTGTAAGGAAACATGGCGCTGCAGGGTCTAATCAAGAGGAGAGAGAGGAGCAGACAGGCAGTTCTGTTGAGAATAGACAGTCAACATCAAGGGATTCTAATAGAAAAAGGAATGACAAGAGAGCGACATGGAAATCCACAAAAGCCAGGACAGAATGTTCACTGCCGGTTGTATCTTAGTCTAAGATATTGTTCAGACATTCTTGTAGTTATGGCTAAACAAGTGTCCTCTACATCTGTAACGATAGTCGTCATATTCCTCCTCCTCGGACGAGGAGAGGCGAGAAGGATCGGAGGACCAATTTGCAGCGTAGTAATTTGACATAATGAATTTATTTAAATGATAGACGAATACGAAACAACACTTGAGAATTTACAAAATAACAAACGCAGTCAACAGACCTGGACATAAGAACTTACATGACACGAAGAACGCATGAAACAGGCACAGACTACAAAAACCGAACGCACAAACAAACCGAAACAGTCCCGTGTGGCGCAACATACACAGACACAGGAGACAACCACCCACAACAAACAATGTGAAACCACCTACCTTAATATGGTTCTCAATCAGAGGAGATGAAAACCACCTGCCTCTAATTGAGAACCATATCAGGTCACCCATTAACCAACATAGAAACACATAACATAGAATGCCCACCCACACTCAYGCCCTGACCGACTAACACATACAAAAACAACAGAAAACAGGTCAGGAACGTGACAACATCCCCCTATGTGGACAGGTCGCTAGTGACCTAATGTTTATGGACCGAGAATGACCTATTTTCAGTGGTGTGGCAAACTGCCAACAACATACTGTATGTATATTTGATCAGATGCCAAGTTGTTCAAAGACATGCCCTCTATCAGAAACCAATTAAACATTATAGCAATGAAGGCCACATTCCTGAATAGAATGGCTACACATCACAATGATTGGCTGCTCATTAAGAGCTGCCTATCATTGGCAAGTGTGACAATGAAGAAAAAAACCCAGAGAGAACAAAACAGCTAGTTGCCAGGAAACACCACAGCACAGTGGATCAATCAACCAATCTGCTGCTAGGTCAGGGATGTACACAATAGAAGGTTACAGCTCGATTGGAGTCACAGCACACGCAAGTACACACACGCACACGCACACGCACACGCACACGCACACGCACACACACACACACACACACACACACAACAAGGGTTTGGATTTGGGTGGATAGGGTTCAAGGAGTTTTAAATGTTTTATTTTACCCTTATTTTACCAACACATTCTCATTTACAGCAATGACCTGGGGAGTAGTTACAGAGGAGAGGAAAGAGGATGAATGAGCCAATTCTAAGCTGGCCATGAACAAGTGGCCATGATTGTACAGTATGAGGGTCAGATTGGGAATTAGCCAGGACACCAGGGTTAACACCCCTACTCTTACAATAAGTGCCATGGGATCTTTAGTGACCACAGAGGGTCAGGAAGACAGAAAGACAGAGCCACTGAGCATACATGCACACTACAGAATAGATGAGACGGAGATGCTTCAGGGACAGGGTTCTGTGCACACTACAGAAGCATTGGAGTCAGAGACGTACCGTAGCTACTGAGCATGACACAAGGTATGGATGGAGAGGAGTCAAAGCCGGGGATACTAAAAAGGAAAGGTAGTTTATTGCCATCTACCCTATGTACAATGAATTGTATCTTTATTTAAATAGGCAAGTCAGTTAAGAACAAAGTCTTATTTTCAATGACAGCCTAGAAACAGTGGGTTAACTGCCTTGTTCAGGAGCAGAACGACAGATGTGTACCTTGTCAGCTCAGGGATTTGATCTTGCAACCTTTTGGTTACTAGTCCAACACTCTAACCACTAGGCTACGCTGCCGCCCAATATGATATCATCTCTTCATGCTTTTTACTGACAGTTGACTGTCAGAGGCACAGCTTGATTTATGTGCTGGATCAAAAGCTTTTACACCCTTGGAAATAAACTGTAGGAACAGGGGCTAAAATAGTGTTGGATATGATAATATGTTAGAGAGGGCTTGAGTGTAAACATTTGGCCAAGTAAACTATTGCTTTTACACTGAATGCTTTTAGACAAATACAAAGGGTTCAGAGATGCAGACTTGACAGAAGGTATAGCTAGAGCGAAATCAGAGTCAGGGATACTTTACTAAAGGATACTTATACTAAAAAATAAGTACTTAGCAGTGGTGGAAAAAGTACAYAATTGTCATACTTGAGAAAAAGTAAAGATACCTTAATAGAAAATGATTCAAGTAAAAGTGAAAGTCATCCAGGAAAATACTACTTGAGTAAAAGTTTAAAAGGTATTTGGTTTAAAAAAATATACTTAAGTATCAAAAGTAAAAGTATCAATCGTTTCAAATTGATTAAATTAAGCAAACCAGACAGCACAATTATTATTATTATTATTATATATATTTTTACGGATAGCCAGGGGCACACTACAACACGCAGACATCATTTACAAATGAAGCTTTTATGTTTAATGAGTATGCCAAATCAGAGGCAGTAGGGATGCCCAAGGATGTTTTCTTGATAAGTGCGTGAATTGGGCCATTTTCCTGTCCTGCTAAGCATCTAAAATGTAACGAGTACTTTTGAGTGTGAGGGAAAATCTATGGAGTAAAAAGTACATAATTTTCTTGAGGAATGTAGTGAAGTAAAAGTTGTCAAAAATATAAATAGTAAAGTAAAGTACAGATACCTAAAAAAACTATTCARGTAATACATAAGTACTTTGCACACTGGTACTTAGTAGAGTTGTAGGATCTTCATTTGACCTATATTGATTCAGCTGCATTGGTTCTACAGCTGCACCATCGAGAGCATTCTGACTGGTTGCATCACTGCCTGGTATGGCAACTGCTCGGCCTCCGACCGCAAAGCACTACAGAGGGTAGTGCGTACGGCCCTGTACATCACCGGGGCCAAGCTTCCCGACATCCAGGACCTCTATACTAGGCGGTGTCAGAGCAAGGCCCTAAAAATTGTCAAAGTCCAACCACCCTAGTCATAAACTGTTCTCTCTGTTACCGCACAGCAAGCAGTACCGGGGGCCAAGTCTAGGCCCAAAAGGCTTCTTAACAGCTTCTACCYCCAAGCCATAAGACTCCTGAACAGCTAATCAAATGGCTACCCAGACCCCTCTTTTATTATGTTATTACCTATGCATGGTCACTTTAACTCTACCTACATGTAGATATTACCTCAATTACCTCAACTAACCGGTGCCCCCACACATTGACTCTATACCGGGACCCCCTGTATATAGCCTCGCTATTGTTATTTTACTGCTGCTGTTTCATTATTTGTTACCATTATTATTTTTTATTTTTTTACTTAGCAATTTTTTACTTAACACATTTTTCTTCTTAACTTCTTAAAGCATTGTTGGTTAAGGGCTTGTAAGTACCTGTTGTATTCGGCGCATGTGACAAATAACATTTGATTTGATCTGCAACAACCTGATTTAAACATTTTGTCCATAATTTTGCTTGATCGGTGGTTTGGCTATTAGCTGGCCAAAAGTAGGCTACATGAAAAGTGCAATACTCTTAGTATAACTGTGTGYTTAGTGTAGGGCTGGGCGATATGGCAAATAAATTATCACGATATGTATACCGAAAGGTTGCTAGATCGAATCCCTGAGCTGACAAGGTAGAAATCTGTCATTCTACCCCTGAACAAGGCAGTTAACCCACTGTTCCTCGATAGGCCGTCATTGTAAATAAGAAGTTGCTCTTAACTGACTTGCCAAGTTAAATAAAGGTTACATTTTTTTAATTATGTGAGCTACAGTTAAAATGATACTTGAAGGAAAACTGTTCCATGTTTGTGGCCAGGGAGCACGTACCTGGGGTCAAATACATTGATAAGCTTCTTGAAACGTTCCTTTTCGACTGTGATAATTGGCAGCATGTCCTTAGCAATGCAATGCATAATAGCATTTGTGATGTCTGTCTTTTCGATGTTAGCTGTAGGGAATAAACGCTGTCAGTGTTGACTGCTTCGGTCAAACATCCCTAGATTGGCTGGTGCTTGAGGGGCGTTTATCAATACCGTGGCGCAAACTCAAACTTCCTGCATGTTTCAAAGAATGATTTTGCTTCAGATGTTGAAAAAGGTTTGTCGTATTACCAGACTTCGTAGCCACCTGTCTACGGAACAATTTGCACCGAACATTACTCTGCTCTTTGTTGGACTTCAAAAGCCAAACCACTTCCAAATTACTGAAACAGTTTAACCCTTTTTATCAATAATTTCTTCGTTGGAAGCTGMTCCTTCTCCATGGCTATCACTGCCACTGTTTTCACCCACATCGCTAATTTTTCGTGGTTAATAGTGGCTACTCCATCACTCGAGGTGCTAAGTGGTTTTAGTGGGCGTATACCTCTCCAYGTGCATATTGTCACTTCTCCGCACATTCCTGCTGCGTCAGAGCTGAAATGGACTGCTGTACCTAATTATTCTATATCGACATGATCGAAAATTAATCTAAACGTTTTTATATCGTTATTGGGGGAAGTAATTACCTCTATAATTATTGATAATGATTTATCGCCCAGCCCTAGTTTAGTGTGGGTTTTCAATGAATTTATGTAAATCACAAAGCTCATCTGCATTTCCTGCTGTGCAGGAAAATTATCAGCAACAAAAGAGTGATTAAATTAAGATCCTACATCTGTAGGTCTGCACTATGCATTATGTATCTGGCCTCTGCTCACTCTGGAGACAAGCTGCATGTACTATGAATACATCATCTCTTCACACTTTTACTGAGACAGCTTGACTGACAGTTGGCTCTTGAAGTCACAGCTTGACTCATATCTGTTCTGCTCATATCATTGATGCCTGATGAAAAGCTATTACGCTCTAACAGTAGATAGAGCTTCAGTAAACAGATGGCCCATTTTAGCTATGGCATCCTCAAAGCTAAATCTGAACGGCACTTTCCAGAATTTTGGTTTTTTAATTCCAATTGATTGATTGAAGTGAACACATTTTGAACATACTGTATAGTATCCCCTGTTGATGTCACATTGAGTGGATTGAGTGGGATAGTTCATCAGGTACCTCTAGTGGAGAGAACTCTATGGGCCATCTGAAATGACTCTAAATATGATTCAATATTTCAGTCATTATTACTTCAAAAACTGTTTCAATCAAAACCATTAAGTAACATTATCTATTCATGAAAAGGTGTCAGAATGATGGTTTATCAATCACTGAACCCTGTTTTAACCCAGCAGAGAATGGACAATAAATCCATGCGATCTGTGCAACTACACAGTTCACAACAATTCCCTTAAGCGACTGCTCCCTGACTCATTGGCCAAATACTGTACCCTCTAATCTCTCGTGGAGAGATGCAATTAACACAGGATGTATCGCACCGTCTGTCAATGCACTGTGGGATGCGACGACTAACGAGGAACTTTGTTCTGGTGCACAGATTTTTCCGTCACCCTCTAACCACATAGCTACAGTTCTGTTGAATACTGTATAACCACATAGCTACAGTTCTGTTGAATACTGTATAACCACATCTCAAACAGTTTAGTTCTGTTGAATACTGTATAACCACATAGCTACAGTTCTGTTGAATACTGTATAACCACATCTCAAAAGGTTTAGGTATCTGTTGAATTAGCTGGTATAACCACATCTCTAACAGTTCTGTTGAATACTGTATAACCACATCTCAAAAGTTTAGTTCCGTTGAATACTGTAGTAACCACTCTCAAACAGTTTAGTTCTGTTGATACTGTATAACCACATCTCTACAGGTTCTGTTGAATACTGTATAAACTCTAACGTTTAGTTCTGTTGAATATCTCGTATAACCCACATCTCTACAGTTCTGTTGAATACTGTAATAACCACATCTCACGAGTTCTGTTTGAATACTGTATAACCACATCTCACAACAGTTTAGTTCTTTTGAATACTGTATAACCACATCTCTACAGTTCTGTGTGAATACTGTATAACCACACTCTCAACGTTTAGTTCTGTTGAATATGTATAACCAAATCTCTCAGTTCTGTTGAATATGTCTAACCACATTCTCAAACAGTTTAGTTCGTGAATACTGTATAACCACATCTCAACATTGTTCTTTGAATACTGTATAACCAATCTCTAAGTTTGTTGTGAATCTGTATAACCACATCTACAACAGTTTAGTTCTGTTGAATACTGTATAACACATCTCAACAGTTTAGTTCGTTGAATACTGTATAACCACATCTCTACTGTTTAGTTCTGTTGAATACTGTATATAACCACATCTCAACAGTTTAGTTCTGTTGAATACTGTAAACCACATCATCAACAGTTTAGTTCTGTTGAATACTGTTAACCACATCTCTACTGTTTAGTTTTGTTGAATACTGTATAACCCCATCTCAAACAGTTTAGTTCTGTTGAATACTGTATAACCACATCTCTACTGTTAGTTCGTTGAATACTGTATAACCACATCTCTACAGTTTAGTTCTGTTGATACTGTATAACCACAATCTCTACAGTTCTGTTGAATACTGTATAACCACAATCTCAAACAGTTTAGTTCTGTTGAATACTGGTATACCACATCTCTACTTCAGTTTGTTGAATACTGTAAACAACATCTCAAACAGTTATAACTGTATAACCACATCTCTAGCTGTTCAGTTTTGTTGAATACTGTATAACCACATCTCAAACTGTTTAGTTCTGTTGAATACTGTATAACCACATCTCTACTGTTAGTTCTGTTGAATACTGTATAATACAGTATTCAACAGAATAAACGTCTAGAATGTGTATAATTCTACGTAGTTCTGTTGAATACTGTATACCCACATCTCTAAGTTTAGTTCTGTTGAATACTGTATACCACATCTCAAGTTTAGTTCTGTTGAATACTGTATAACCACATCTCTACAGTTAGTTTCTGTTGAATACTGTATAACCACATCTTACAGTTAGTTCTGTTGAATACTGTATAACCACACTCTACAGTTAGTTCTGTTGAATACTGTAAACCACATTCTAAAAGTTTAGTTCTGTTTGAATACTGTATAACCACATCTCTACGTTTAGTTCTGTTGAATACTGTATAACCACATCTCACTACTGTTAAGTTTCTGTTGAATACTGTATAACCACATCTAACAGTTTAGTTCTGTTGAATACTGTAAACCACATCTAAACAGTTTAGTTCTGTTGAATACTGTATAACCACATCTCACAGTTTAGTTCTGTTGAATACTGTATACCACATCTCACAGTTTAGTTCTGTTGAATACTGTATAACACATCTCACAGTTTAGTTCTGTTGAATACTGTATAACCACATCTCAGTTTAGTTCTGTTGAATACTGTATAACCACATCTCTACTGTTTAGTTCTGTTGAATACTGTATAACCACATCTCAACAGTTTAGTTCTGTTGAATACTGTATAACCACATCTAAACAGTTTAGTTTCTGTGAATACTGTATACCACGATCTCAAACAGTTTAGTTCTGTTGAATACTGTATAACCACATCTCAAACAGTTTAGTTCTGTTGAATACTGTATAACCACATCTCCACAGTTCAGTTCTGTTGAATACTGTATAACTACATCTTTACAGTTCAGTTCTGTTAAATACTGTATAACCTCATCTCAAACAGTTTCGTTCTGTTGAATACTGTATAACCACATCTCCACAGTTCAGTTCTGTTGAATACTGTATAACCACATCTCCACAGTTCAGTTCTGTTGAATACTGTATAACTACATCTTTACAGTTCAGTTCTGTTGCACCTGGCTCTACGTACTGCAGTGGAATACTAATGCAGAGTTCTGTATCATTATATTTCTCCACACTTCACAACCCACACCCGCCCTTACATCTCAGAAAAAGACAGACAGACAGACGGAGCTGTGCTGAGGGCCTGACTGTCTCCGACAAGGGCCATTGTAGAAGAGCACCTCTCTGTGAGCATGTTACATAAATGCAAGCGTTCAACAGGAGAATGCATAATGCAGCTGGGAAGTGTGTGTGTGCCTGCGTGTCTCCCTCTGTTTGTGTTTGTGTGTGTGTGTGAAGGCCACTTCATCCAACTTAACATTATCTGAATGTGCTCTTTGTGAGAGCCACTGAGCCCAGCAGAGTTCATCCATACTATAGGAAAGGGATGTATCAAGTAGTGTTGCAAAATTCCGGGAACTTTCAATAAATTCCCTGGTTTTCCTGAAATACCAGTTGGGGGATTCCCGGAATCAGGAGGGAATAAGCAGAAGTTCCAGGTTCCTCCAACCGGGAATTCCTGTAATTTTGCAACCCTAGTAACAAGATTCTCTAAACCCACACAGTAAAGTATAGTATGAATAAAGTATTTAAACCCACACAGTACTGTTTAGTATGAATAAAGTATTAAACCCCACATACAGTAAAGCTACAACAATAGCCTCATTTGACAGATATTTTACTGTCAAATAAATTCTGTTTACGTATGACAATTCAGCGCTAACAGATTGTTTGTTGAAAGATTGATCTAAGGCAACATCTACCAATGCTTTGTGTTATACATTTGTAGGCTAATGACTGTATGCATAAGATAAGAAGAGTTGGTATCATTATATAGCATGTGGGCATGTTTGATAAAGTAGAGAGACAGTAGACAGACAGACACCATGGCACGTACCTTTGAGACGTGTTTTTGTACTTCTGCCTGAAAAACAAGATGAGGAGTGTACATTAGATGAATAGGCCATACAAAGTACACCATCGCTCTGAGATAGAGCTGCAGCCCAAATGGCACCCTATTCCCTTATTCCTATAGTGCACTTTTGACCAAAGATTTTCAGTCAAATGTAGTGCACTAAATAGCAGGGTTGGGCTCAATTCAGAATWTTTTAATTGACTCCCATTCAACTCATTGAAATTGAATTGGCTACACCTTACAGGATGTAGAATTTGAATTTGAGTTTTAGTTACAGGAAGTAGAATTTAATTCAGTGCAAATCAAAGAAATTCCACTCAGTGATAGAACWTTTAATTGAATATGACAGGTCACACTTCCAGATACCACCTTAGTGTTTAGGATAGCCAATTATATTGTATGTCCTGTATGTCTGTAGTTACCCCGTATGTCCCCTGTATGTCCTCTGTATGTCTGCATATGTCCTGGTATGTCCGCTGTAGTTTGCTGTATGTCCTGTAATGTGACCTGTACTGTCCCTGTATGTTCCTGTATGTGCCTGTATGTCGTGTATGTCTGCCTGTATGTGACCCTGTATGTCCTGTATGTCCTGTCAGATCCGCCGTATCTGCTATAGTCCTGGTGTGTTCTGCTGTATGTCCCCTGTTCCTGTATGTCCCCTGTACATGTCCCTGTTGTCGCCCTGTAGTGTCCTTACCCCCTGTATGTCTCCCTGTAATGTCACCCTGGTATTCCCGTATGTCCCTTGTTGGTCTGCCTGTATGTCTCCTGTATGTTCCCTGTATGTCCGCCGTCATGTCTCCCGCTGTATATGTCCCCTGTAATTTCCCTGTATTGCTCCCTGTATTGTCCTCCTGTATTCCCTAGTAATTCCACTGTCAGCCTGCTGTTATGTCTCGCCTGATTCTGCCTGTATGTCTCCCTGTAGTCCTGTATCCGCCGGTAGTCTGCCTGTATGACTTGTAATGTCCCTGTATGTCCGCCTGTAATGTCCCCTGTTATGTCCCTGTATGTCCCCTGTATGTCTCCGTATGTCCCTGTATGTCCCCTTGTATGTCTGGCCTTGTACTGTCCTGTTCCTCTATATGTCCCCTGTATGTCCGCTGTAATGTTGCCTGTATGTCCCCCTGTATGTCTGCTGTATGTCCCGCTGTATTTCCTCTGTTGTCCCTAGTATGTCTCCACTGTATGTCTGCTGGTATGTCCCCTCTAGTCGCCTGTATGCCTGTATGTTCCCCTGTATGTCCTGTATGCTGCCTGTATGGTGCCTGTATGTTCCCCCCTGTATGTCTCCTTCCTGTATGTCCCGCTGTATGTCTGCCCGTATGTGACTGTATGTCCCCTGTAATGTCCCTGTATGGCTCCTTGTATGTCCCCCTGTAGTTCCGTCCCCGTATGTCCCCTGTAATGTTGACGTCCTGTATGTCCCTGTGTCCGCCTGTTTATGTCTGCCTGTAATGTGACCCTGTAATGTCCCCTGTATTCCCTGTATGTGCCCTGATGCCTGTTCCCTAAATGTCGCGTGTCTGCTATATGTCACCCTGTGTGTCTGCCTGTATGTCCGTTGTATGTCCCCGCTGTATTCCCCTGTATGTCGTCATTCCCGCATCTGCCTATGTGACCCTGTATGTCCCCTGTATGTCCTGCTGTGACTGCTGCATGTCCACTGTATGTCTGCCTGTATGTCTGCTGTATGTCTGCCTGTATTCCCCTGTAATGTTGCCTGTATGTCGTCTGCAATGTCCCTGTATGTTCCGCCTGATGTCCGCCCTGCATGTCAACCTGGTATGTTGCCTGTATTTTCCTCCTGTAATGTGCCATGGTATGTTGCCTATATGTCCATGCATGTCCTCCGTATGTCTGCTGTAGTATCCCTGTAATGATCCCTGTATGTGACCTGTATGTCCCCTGTATTGTCCCCTAGTCTGCTGTATGTCCCTGTATGTCCGCCCTGTATGTGACCCTGTTGT
>NW_019942644.1:421370-423870 GCF_002910315.2 Salvelinus sp. IW2-2015
TTCCACCAACCATTGCATTCTTTGGCTCTTTTTGAAGGCCTTGAGGTCAACTTTAGTGTTAAAACTAGTGCATTCTGGGAAATGTAGTTAATTTAGCAGAACCTCTATTGAGAGGCACTGACCTAGAAAGAATAATGAGTGTGTTTCTGCTATGGAGCAGTATTGTCTGGGGGATTCAGACTAGTTATGAAGGAGCTCTTTTTCCTGTTTCCTCTTCTCTCCAGTCAGTCTCCTTCTAACGGTAGGGGAGGACTCTCTCTCCTCTCTCTCACACACACACACTACCACACACACACACACACAACACACACACAACACACACACACACAACACACACCACACACACACACACACACAACACAAAAACAACACACACCAACAAGACACACACACACACACACACACCAACAAGACACACACACACAACAAGAAAACACACACACCACCAACCCTTTCATCTGGTGTGAAGATCCAGTGAAGAGGAGAATGTTGGGAGAGGAATTATTACACTCAGAGCAATTATCAGCAGTAAATGGATGCATCACACAAAATGTGTTTGTCTCATTTTATTTAAAAAACTTTAAACCATCTTTAACGAGAAGTTAGGAGATAAGAACTAAATCACTCAAATTTTGCATAATCATTTGGTAAATGAATTTCCTCCTGGACTGCTATAATTGACAAATGTGGCCCTGTATGTCCCCTGTATGTTGTTGTGAATGAACCGAGTTGATATGCCCTGATGACTCCTCCAGTCCCCAAACAGAATTCTGGTAACACTGAACAAGAAAGATGAAGAAGAAGCGGAAGAAGAACAGGAAGAGTGCTCAACCACAAGCAGCTAGAGAGCAGCAAAAACCAGTCAAAGGCAGAGAGGAAATAACGGGTGGGGTAGACTATCAGCAGATGTTCCCTGACGGAGGGCAGAGGTTAAACTTATATGGCGACACACCCCGTCAACTCAGCCCTGGGATGGAGCTGGTGGAGTTTCCTGATGGCACGTGGGCCATGAAGCAGATAACACCACTGCCTGTAATGTCCCCCTGTATGTGAACCCGTTATGTCTCCCTGTATGTCCCCCTGTATGTCTTCCTGTAGTCCCCTGCATGTCTCCTGTCTGTCCCCTGTGTGTTGCCTGTATGTCCCCCTGTATGTCTCCCTGTATGTCCCCTGGTTCTTCCGTATGTCCCTCTGTGTGTCTGCCTGTATGTCCTGCCTGTATGTCCCCTGTATGTCCGCCTGTATGTCCCCATGCTGTAATGTCCCCTGTAATGTGCCTGTATGTCCCTTGTATGTCCCCTGTATGTCCGCCTGTATGTCCCTGTATGTCCTGCCTGTATGTCCGCCCTGTATGTCTGCCCTATATGTCCCCTGTATGTGACCCTGAATGTCCCCCCCTGTATGTGACCCCTGTATGTCCCCCTGTATGTGACCCTGTATGTCCCCTGTATGTGACCCTGTATGTCCCCCTGTATGTCCCCTGTATGTCCTGCCTTAGTAACATGTCTGCCTATATGTCCCCTGTATTCCGCCTGTATGTCCTGCCTGTATGTCCCCCCTGTATGTCTGCCTGATATGTCCCCCTGTATTGTCCCTGGTATGTCCCCTGTATGTCCACTGTATGTCTGCCCTGTATGTCCCCTGTATGTCTGCCCTGTATGTCCCCTGTATTTTCCTCCTGTATGTCCCTGTATGTCTGCCTGTATGTCTGCCTGTATGTCCCCCCCTGTATGTCTCCTGTATGTCCCCCTGTATGTCCCGCCTGTATGTCTGCCCGTATGTCCCTGTATGTCCCCCTGTATGTCCCCTGTATGTGCTCCCTGTATGTGTAGTTCCCTGTACCCCGTATGTCCCTGTAATGTCCCCCTGTATGTCCCCCTGTATGTACCCTGTATGTCCGCCTGTATGTCGCCTGTATGTGACCCTGTAATGTTCCGCCTGTTATGTCTGCCTGTGTGTGACCCTGTATGTCCCCTGTATGTCCCCCTGATGTCCGCCTCGTATGTCTGCCTATATGTCCCCTGTGTGTCTGCCCTGTATGTCCGCCTGTATGTCCCCGCTGTATGTCCCCTGTATGTCCCTCTGTCCCGTAGTCTGCCTGATGTGACCCTGTATGTCCCCTGTATGTCTGCCCTGATGACTGCCGCATGTCCCACTGTATGTCTGCCTGTATGTCTGCCTGTATGTCTGCCTGTATGTCCCCTGTATGTCTGCCTGTATGTCCGCCTGCATGTCCCCTGTATGTTCCGCCTGTATGTCCGCCGCTGCATGTCACCACTGTATGTCTGCCTGTATTTCCTCCTGTAATGTCTGCCTGTATGTCTGCCTATATGTCCACCTGCATGTCCCCTGTATGTCTGCTGTATTCCCCTGTAATGTCCCCCTGTATGTGACCTGTATGTCCCCTGTATGTCCCTGTGTTGCCTGTATGTCCCCTGTATGTCCCCCTGTATGTGACCTGTATGTCCCCTGTATGTCTGCCTGTATGTCCCCTGTATGT
>NW_019942644.1:426370-449640 GCF_002910315.2 Salvelinus sp. IW2-2015
TTGACTATCAACTACCTACCTTACATTACTATGCGCATATGCTAAGGTAGTACGTACCTGCCAGACCACGGAGGTTGGTGGCACCTTAATCGGGGGAGGACGGGCTCTTGGAAGACTGGAAGCGGATGGTTTTGATGCCATCCCATTTGCACCGTTTCAAAGCCATTTATTAATGAGCTGTCCTCCCTCAGCAGCCTCCACTGAATAGGTCAATTTGTCATACATACATTGAAATCATGAAAAATGTACAAACCTAAGTTATAGTGCTTTATACACAAACTAAAATGTATTGTTTACACAACAAAGATGTTGCACATAAGAATACTATTAAACGTGCTTCTAATATACAGTATAGGATGGAAAAACTACGAAATACTGGTAGAAACGCGACAGAACTGGCATAATCAAACACTGCCATCACTTCCTGATCAACAAATAAACGTTTTCACAAGAGCTTAAATCAACCTCACTCTTTCAACCACCCTACAGATCACATGCCTCTAAGTCAGGTCCCTCGCTGGGAAGTTAAAAACACGAGAGGAAGGGATGAAAGAAGATGAAAACTTACATTCCCTGAGTCGCATCACAATTTTCTCTGTCTGCTCAGTCTTTGGGTACTTTTAGGGAGTTCTTGTCCAAATGCTATCTGTGTATGTAACACAGTTCCATCATGCTGAATGTGTTATAAGGTGCAGCGGTTAACTACGGTATCTCAGGTACCGTACAGCAGCCCTCTCTCTGTCTGCACTCTGCTAGTGTGAATCCCTGAATCCTCAGAGCCCTCACTCAGTCTGGTCCTCAGAGCATCCCCCTGTGCTGTAGTCAACGGGAGTTCTTGTCCTCTTCTCCTCTCTTTACAAGCTCCCTTGCACTACTTGTTTCATCATTAAGCCTATTAGTGTATCAGAGCAGAGAGAGAAACAGCGGCTTCACACCACTGCAGCTCTGTCAGGCCAGGCAGGAAGGAACCGACTCTCCACTACACACTGGTCACTCACTGTCTGACCTGTCACATGGTTTAAATCTCTCTCTAGAGTACCTCTCTCTCTTGTTTCCTCTGTTTCTCTCTCTCTCTCAAATTTCTTCTCTCTCACTCCATCTCTCTCTAAAGTACTTTCTCTCTCTGTTTTCTCTCTGCTCTCTGGTTCCTTTCTCTCTCTCTTCGTCTCTGTCTGTCTCTCTCTTCTTGCACCTCTCTGATCAACCCTCTCTCACCATGCGTTTTACTGCTCTGTGTACACTGATGGTGCCGCTGCTTTATAAAACCCTTACTCCTGACGCAACGCTCCATCCACTCCACCGACAATCGGTGCAGGTAAGGTAGGTGGGTAGCGTTCCTTTGACAGACAGAGGAGGGTTGGTGCGGTACGGAAACGCAGAAAGTAGCAACGATGGTATCAGACACGAAGAGTCATGCACCCACCAAATCCTGCGATCACAGAGCGTTCAGAGCATTCAGACATGGTGAGCAGCCTCCACCACACAGAAGCAGAGGCGAGATTCCTCTCTCACCAAAGAAGAAATCAGTTGCATTTTCCTCACATCAAGATCCAATGTAATCGTGATGTTGGCCAGTAGACTGCGCATCACAAGCTGTAACAGCAGTATCCTACTACGCTCTCCATTACAAGGCGCTCCGTTTTGTCCAGGCAGTTCCATTGAGAGAATGCCCGAAGATGTTCCAATTAGCGTACTCTTAGGCAATAATTATCAATCCCAGCTAGAAATTTTCAGTGCGCTTGCTGAGAGAAACTACAAACCGCTGAAAGCAGCCAGGGAAGCCAAGAGCATCGGCAGCTGTATAATAGTTCCAGTCCTAGAAGCTTGGTTGGTTCCTTTATTATCATAAGGTGGCAATGTTAGCAATGAACTAAAGCAGATCGGTAGCAGCATCTTCCATTCTGACTCCTCTCAAGTGCCTCCTCCTTACAGTCATATTGGGTCCTGCTGCTGAGGCGTTAACATTCTCACCCCCCATTCCACTAACTGTCAACTCTGGCTTTCGCCGCCGCAGGAAGGAAGGAAGGAAGCTCTGATCTGATCAAAATGGTCCCGATTATTTGTGGAAGCACAACAAGCCACCAATGGCTGGCATTAGTGTCGACAGAGGGAAAAATAAAAATATAGAGACAAGAGGGAAGAAAAAAGCCAGAGAGGGGAATGATAAGAATGGAGGAGATACAGGTGCTAAAGGTCAGTACTCAAATACACTTTAATCTTAAAAATAATGGCAGAAGCTGGAAGATAAACACGTTCCAACAGAAGAAAAAGGCTAACTCTTGTGATTAACATATACGATTATACTGTAGCTATTACCCACTGAAAAATAGTCCTCACTCGGAACAGCAATACCACTGCAAATGAATTAACACATTTCTCTCCATTTCGAACCACGTCACTTCTCTACCTAGAATCATTTCAAGGGTGCACAACTGCACCGTGCAGGTCTCCCTCAGCACAGAATAGATCCCTAATCATATCATTGAGGTCTCATTGCTTTGTCTTCATATAAATTTTTTTTTTTTACGAACAGGAGATAGCAAACACGGCGGAACAACTCAATTGGTTTTCAGATTTAGCATGGCATGCCATAGCAGAAGCACATTTCCTCTATTAAATGATCGGAGTGGAAAAAGAGAGCTTCTTCATGATAGTCACACATGTCTTGCCCAAGAAATTAGCCCTATATCCATGTGCAAGATTACCAACAATCCCACAATATATAATAAGCGTAACACTTTACTTACAGGCTTGCAGGTATAGACCTAGTGTAACTATGCGTGTTATAATGGCAATGTTAAGCTGCAAAATTATTCCAGGGTATAGGCCTAAATCACTAGAGTACAGTGTAACGGGGTATTACTGTGAATTTGACAGTAGCTTACAAGACCGCTCGGTGCAAGTAATTTCTGTATTTCAATATTACAGTACACCTCCTGTAATATAAATACGGTATCATACAACCAGTACAATACTTTAAATTGACTCTATATACTTGTAACAAAAGTAAATGCACTGTAATAGGAATGAATCAATTATTAATGAAATTCATTGAGGGGAGGGGTTTGTTTTTGCCATAGTATTTAACTGTAGATTAACAAGGGAATTGTGCAAGCAGGTTGGCTGCTCGGTAAAGTGTTTACACTTGACAACTCCGTAACCGTGTAGCCATAGTTTTTCAAAACGAAGCGAAAGAGATCAGCAAAAGTTTCCAAGTTTTTTTAGTTGTAAAATTACGGGATAACGGGCATGGCAAACATCGTCCAACTAAATGATTACTTGCAGGTTTCCTTCTTTTTTCTTCTTTTTTTTTATAAAAAAATAAATAAATAAAAAATTTCCCCAATTTTTCATGGTACCAATCGCTAGTAATTACTATCTTTGGTCCTCATCGCTACAACTCCCGTACGGGCCGGGAGAGACGAAGGTGAAAAGCATGCGTCCCCGAAGCACAACCAGCCCCGAAGCCTCCAACCCGGAAGCCAGCTGCCACCGCAATGTGTCGGAGAAACACCGTGTACCTGCCCCCCTTGTTTACGCGCACTGGCGCCCGGCCACCGCACAGGAGTCGGCCTGGAGCGCGATGAGACAAGGATATCCCTAACCGGCCAAACCCTCCTAACCCGTACCGACGCCATGCCACTTGTGCGTCGCCCCCACGGACCTCACGGGTCGCGGCCGGCTGCGACAGAGCCTGGGCGCGAACCGCAGAGACTCTGGTGGCGCAGCTAGCATGCGATGCATGCCCCTAGACCACTGCGCCAACCCGGGAGGCCTCCAGGTTCCTTCTTGACAATGTAACAATAATCAAATAATAAAAGATAAGAAAACGCACATAAAGTAAACGGCAGTAGCCAATATACTGTACTATTTTTTGCATAAGTATACAGGAAGGCACAATTTATAATCGCAACATTACACGTGTATTGGGGAAGGGTGGGATGAGGGGCAAGTGGTATAGAGTGCCTTCCAGAAGGCAGTGCCTTTTCGCAGATGTTTTGTTGTAATCAGAAATTATGTTTGACTGTTTGAACTGATTTCATTCGAAGATATTTAAATAACTGGAAAACAACAACACTAACCGTCAATAACGGTAAACCTGAACATTCACCCTGAGCAAATCAATCAAAACATTATCTTTGTATTTGCTCCCTGCTTCGTATTGATAAGATGGGTTGCCGTGGTACACACATTTTCTTGTTTTACACCCACATGTGCTTCTTAGTACGAAGGGTGCATGACTTGACCTGTTGTAAAAAACAAGAACACACGAAACAGAGAAGAAGGACCTGCAATGCCGAGAGACAGGGAGAGCTTATATTTTTTTATTACTTTTTATGTATTGGTTTCAGGAGAGCTTATTCTAAAGCTTGAAGTGGTTTCTTTCTTTGAAACAAACTGTTTTTCTTCCCTGAAGCGCTGAAGGACAACTGTATACCAAAATACATAACATTACTCCATTGCAGCATCACAAAAGCATCCCACGTCTTTTCTGCCTTATTGTCCGGCTTTGGGAGAATTCTTACAGAAGAGAAACATACAGCTGCAGTAAGTTCTAGGGCTATGTAAGACTAATTTCTCCTCGCAATCAATATTATTATGCAGAAAGACCATTTCCATAATCCTAAAGAATGAATGTCCCTTATTTAATGAATAACAAATTAGCCGAAGGAAAGCTAAGCCTCCCTTCAACAGTGCACACTAATAAATGTGTGAATGTCAATCTCCCTCGGGAGAGGGCACGTGTCAAATAAACATAAGCAAGAAATGGGTATTCGGATGATAGAATCGTACGTACTGTACGTTAGCACTATATACTGTAGTTCTGTTACAGTGTGGCTGTCCAAGGCCAGCATCCACCATCCTTACCTTTCAACCCCCTGCATAAAGCCAAGAGCAATGTCATCAGTGTAACATCTGATACAGAGCACACACACACATCAACATTACACATCAAACACACACACACAGTTTCCATCCCACCAAGAGGCATTAAAGGGGCAAGCATTAAATCTGCTCTAATTAACTCTGCTTTCAAAATCCTCTTTGTGATATCAACGACAGATACCTCCAGACCAGTGAATGGCAATAAATGACCCACTGATTTTTGACTTCTATAAACATTTGTCGTCAAGCTTAAGTGACGCCAGTAATGCACTGACAGACACACAGCCTTGATTGTCAGAGCTCAGGGAAAACAATGCATCGTCAGGACAGGAAGTTGAATGGTTACAAGAAAGCACTGTGTGGGCGTACATGTTCTAACACAGTCTTTTAGTTAAATGGCTTCTAAGTACCTACAGACAGTAATGACAGTATAACTGTCTGCAATGTTTATCTCACCAACGGCAGTAAAAAATGATACCAGTGATTTACATTTTCCCTTCAGAACTGTGGATAATGCTCAGGAACTTGTAAAGAAACGTAAAAGTAAAAAGTATAACTGCAATTTAAAGTTGGTATCCTGCACAGTCAAGTCAACAACCCCTATCCCCAGCCGATGCACTTATGATGCACTTATTTGAATGAAAGCCAGGACGGATGTGGTTACTCCCCCTCAATGATTGGCAGAATCCCGTAATATATCTCCATTCTGTGATACAACGACAGATAACCTGCCAGACCAGTGAATGGCCGCAAATAAATGCACATGATTTGAACATTCTATAACACAATTTGTCTTCAAGCTTTAGTGACCCAGTAATGCACTGACAGACCCACACCGCCTTGCTGTCAGAGCCAGGGAAAACAATCATCGTCAGGCACAGGAAGTTGATGGTTAGCAGAGAAGCACTGTGTGGGCGTACATGGCTTAAGTATCTACGTCATCTGACCACTTCCATATTGAGCGAGGTCACTAGTACTTCCTGTCTTTAGTTTTTGCTTGTAAGCAGGAATCAGGAGGATTAGAGTTATGGTAGATATGCCAAATGGAGGACGAGGGAGAGCTTTGTACGCATCTCGTTTGTGGAGTAAACAATCTTGATAAATGTTTACCACAGTTAACATGTTGTTAATTCCTGTGGAATCGACATTGAATGTGACCACATTATCACTTATCAAGATATTACATTTTGGTTTACAGTTTGTGAAGCATAAAATGAAGACTTTTGTAAATGGATACAGAAGATTAAGGAAATGCAGACAGTTTCAATGAATCTACAGGGATTCAGTTGTATTATAATGTCCTCTCCAAGTTTTCCCTTAAAATAGCTGCAGTGATCAGTACCAATCAGCTTTAGCATTGGAGCCCACGAAAACATAATTCTGGAATATGTCCCTTGAAACTCATATAATTGCATCCGCAAAGGCACCCTGTTCCCTGCATGTGCATCTACTTTTTACCAAAACAACTTATGGGTCCCTTGTCAAAAATAGTGCGCTATCATTAGGATAGAATGCATTTGGGACGTACACAATCAAATAACTAACGAGCCAGGACATAAATATACTATATGTTAATGTAATGAACCAAGGAGAATGATCACCCTAACCCTACTACGCTTATATCCACCCTATATCTAAAATATCTTTTCTTTGGGGCAATTGGTCCTGTCCCTTGTGCTCATCCCAAAACGTAAAAAAAATTCCCCCCAAAACCAAATTAATCTAAATAAAGAGATTAATATTTTCACTTATTGGCCACTTATTCAGGATTGGGTCTCCATGGTGATAGCCAGCGTTTTCACAGCCTTATATTTTGGTTTACATGAGGTCAGTAAGAGACTTTTCAATGGGCCAAATAAACCTCTCCATCAACGTCAACAAAAACAAAGGAGAATGATCGTGGACTTCCAGGAAACAGCAGAAGGTGCAACGCCCCTAATCTACATCAACAGGACGCGCAGTGGAGAAGGGTGGAAAAAGCTTTGAGTTCCTTGGCGTACACATCACTGACAAAACTGAAATGGACCACCCTACACAGACAGTGTGGCTGAAGAAGGGCGCAACAGAGCCCTCTTCCACTCAAAGGCTAAAGAAATTTGGCTTGTTCACCTAAAACCCTCACACATTTTTACAGAAGCGCAATTGGAAAGCATCCTGTCGGGCTGTATCTCTGTCCTGGTACGGCAACTGCAGCCGCCCGCAACAGCAAAGCTCTCCGAGGGTGGTGCCCAGTCTGCCCAACGCATTACCTGGGTGGCAAAACTATCCGCCTTCCAGGACACCTACAGCAACCACTGCAGCAGGATGGGCCAAAAGATAATCAAGGACACTCACAACCCGAGCACTGCCTGTTCACTCCGCTATCAATAAGGCGCGAGGTCAGACGCGGCCGCATCAAAGCTTGGGACCAAGAGACTGAAAACAGCTTCTGACTCTCAGGCCATCCAGACTGTTACAACAGCCATCACTGAGCCCCATTAGAGGCTGCTTTGCCTATAGGCATAGACACAGGAACACTGCCATTTTAAGGAATGGAAACTAGTCCTTTAATAATGTTTACATATAATGGCATTAAATCATCTCATATGTACAGTTGAAGTACCAAGTTTACCATCACACCTTGCTCCAAATACCCTTTAACTCTCAGTTTTTTCACAATCCTGACATTATCAGAGTTAAAAAATCCCTGTCTTAGGTCAGTTAGGATCACCACTTTATTTAAGAATGTGACATGTCAGAATAATAGGAGAGAGAAATTATTTTATTTCAGGCTTTTATTTACTCTTTCATCACATTGCCAGTGGGTCGGAAGTTTAACAACACTCAATTAGTATTTGTAGCATTCCCCTTTTAACTTGTTTAAACTTGGGTCAAACGTTTTCGGTTAGCCTCCCACAACTCCCACAATAATTTGGTGAATTTTGGCCCGTTCCCTGACAGCAGCTGGTGTACACTGAGTCAGGTTGGTAGGCTCCTTACTCGCACACGCTTATTTTCAGTTCTGCCACAACATTTTCTATAGGACTCACGTCCGTGGCCATGAGGTGCTTGAACAGGTTGTAATCGGCTCACAATCAACAACCATTATCCCAGAAACCCTAGAACCACTCCAATTTGCATACCGCCCAAAACAGAATCACAGATGACTGCCTATCTCTATAGCAAATCCACACTGCCCTTTTCCTACCTGAACAAAAGGAACACCTACGTGCGATGCTATTCAATTGACTTACAGCTCAGCGTTCAAGCACCATAGTACCTCAAAGCTCAATCACTAAGCTAAGGAACCCTTAACTAAACACCTCCCTCTGCAACCTCATCCTGGACTTCCTGATAGCTGCCCCAGGGTGGGTAAGGGTAGGTAACAACACATCTGCCAACGCTGATCCTCACACGGGGCCCCTAGTGGTGTGTACTCAGTCCCTGTTCACCCATGACGCATGGCCAAGCACAACTCCGACATCATCAAATTAAGTTTTCTGACGACACAACAGTGATTCACGGAAAACGATGACACAGCTAAGGGAGGAGGTCAGAGACCTGGCAGGTGGTGCCAGGATAAGACACCCTCATCCCTGCAACGTGAATCAAGACAAGAGATGATAGTGACTACAGGTTGAGCAGCTTCAAGTTCCTTAGTATCCACATCCCAACGCTGTCCATGGTTCAAACACAACCAAAGCAGTCGTGAAGAGGGCACGACCCGCCTATTCCCCCTCAGGAGACTGAAAAATATTTGGCATGGGTCCCTCAGATCTGAAAGTTTCTACCGCTGCCACCAATCGAAAGGCATCCGACTGGTTTGTATCACACCGCCTGGTGTGCTCCAACCGCAAGGCACTACGCGAGGGTAATGCGTTTGCCAATTAACATCAATGGTCCAGCTTCCTGCCAAAACAGGAACCTCTATACAGGCGGTGTCAGAGGGAAGGCCCATACACAAATTGTCAAAGACTCCAGACACCCTAGTCATAGACTGTTTCTCATCAAGGGTACCGGAGCACCACCGTCTAAGTCCTAAAGGCTTCTTAAATGGCTTCTACCCACCAAGCCATAAGACTCCTGAACAGCTAACCAAATGGCTACCGGACTATTTGCATTGACTCCCCCGTTTTTTAAAAAACGCCTGCTTCTACTCTCTGTTTCTAATCTATGCATTGTCACTTTTTACCTCTACCTATTTACATATTACTCAATTCACCTCGTCTAACCTGTAATCTGCCACATTGACACCTGCAATGAAGAGGGAGCTACAGATGTGGGCTAGCCCTAGTGTTCACACATTCCATACATAAAGTCCTCCTAAGCTGGCCACACAGGCATCATTCGCTCCTAACAAAGAGAGGGATAGTGACATTAGCACGGTGCTGTTAACTGGAGAAAAGACAAAGACAGCCGTAACACTATGTTGTGTACCAAAAATGGCACCCTATTCCCTTTAAGTGCACTACTTTATCATCCATCAGGCTCTATGTCAAAAGTAGTGAACTATCAAATCAAAATAAACTTAATTGCACACGTGCGCCCGAATACAACAAGTATAGACTTTACCATGCAATGCTTACTTACAAGCCTTCACACAACAGTGCAGTTCAAGAAGAAAGAAAATGTTAACGCAAGTAGGCTAAAATAAAAGTACTAATAAAAAGAAACATAAGAATTACAATAACGAGGCTATATACAGGGGGGGCCAAACGCAACCGGTACCAAGTCAGTGTGGCCAGGGGTACAGGCTTGTGAAGGTAAATAGTATATGTAGGCTGGAGGCGAAGTGACTAATGCATAGGTAACAAACAAACAGCGAGTACGCAGTAGCAGTGTCAAAGAGGGGCCGTGGAGCGGGTCAATGTCACCATTGTTCCGGTAGCGTTTTTATGAATTGTTCCAGCAAGTCTAATGGCTTGGGGGTAGAAGCTGTAAGGCGTCCATTTGGGTCCTAGACTTGGCGCTTGCTGTGCGGTAGCCAGAGAAAACCGTCCTATTACTTGGTGACGTGAGGTACATGTTCCTGGAACCGTCTGGCCCAGTGGCTTTGTGAATGTGAACCCTGTTTAAAGTTTTGTTCACATCGGCTACCGAGAAGCAACCTTATCACACAGTCATCCAGAACAGCTTGGTGCTTTAATGCATGCTTCAGTGTTGCTTGCCTCGAAGTGAAGCATAAAAGGCATTTAGATTGTCTGGTAGGCTCGCATCACTGGGCAGCTCCGCCATCTGGTTTCCCTTTGTAGTCCGTACTGTTTTTCAAAAAGCCCTGACACATCCGACGAGCGTTTTGGAGCTTGGTGTAGTCGGATTCCACTCTTAATCCTGTACTGAAACGCTTTGTTGTTTGATGGTTCGTCTGAGGGCATAGCAGGATTTCCTTATACAGCGTCCGGATTAGCCTCCCACACTCCTTGGAACAGCGCCGCTCTAGCCTTATCTCGATGCATGATGTTGCCTGTAATCCATGGTTTCTGGTTGGGATATGTACGTACAGTCACTGTGGGGAGCGACGTCCTCGATGCACTTATTGATGAAGCCAATGACTGAGGTGGTGTACTTCCTCATGCCAATGAAATGAATGCGGAACATATTCCAGTCTGTGCTAGCAAAACAGTCCCTGTAGTGTTAGCATCTGACCATTTTCTATATTGAGCGAGTCACTGGTACATCCTGCTTTAGTTTTAGCTTGTAAACAGGAATTAGGTGAGATTTTTCCAAATGGATGGTGGGTGAGAGCTTTGTATGCATCTCTGTATGTGGAGTAAATGTAGTCTCAGATTTTCCGCCCCCTGGTTTGCAAATGTGACATGCTGGTAAAAAATTGGTAAATGATTTAAAGTTGCCTGCATTACAAGTCCCCGGCCACTAGGAGCGCCGCTTTCTGGGTGAAGCATTTTCTTCTTGCTTATGGCCCTTATAGAGTTGGTTGAGAGGCAGTCTCTAGTGCCAGCTTCGCTTGTGGTGCAAATAAGAAGGATACGACATAATACAGATGAGAACTCTCTTGGTAGATAGTGTGGTCGACAAGCTATCAATAAGGTACCTACCTCCAGGCGAGCATAGCTCGACAGACGTTCTTAATATTAGACATCGCGCACCAGCTGTTATTTGACAAAACAGATACACACCGCCCCACCAGATGTAGGGCTCTGTTCTGCAGTGTCATGGAAAATCCCCGCAGCTTTCTATATTGGTGCCCGTTCTTCGTTCAGGCCACATCTCGGTGAAACATAAGAGTTACATTTTTTTATGTCCCGTTGGTAGGATACTTAATAGTAGGTCATCAATTTTATTTTCCAACGGCATGTTAGCAAGGAGAAATGGAAGGCATTGGGATTTTGCTCTCTCGCTCGGATTCTCAGAACGATCCCCGATCTGCTCCCCTTTTTCGATGTCTTTTCTTCAGCAAAAGTCGTGGATCTGGGCCTGTTGTTCCAGTGAAAAGCAGGATAATCCTTCCCGTCAGACCATTAAAGGAACCAAGTCTTCCCAGTCCGCGGTGGAGTTTATCGCTTTTCTGATGTCCACGAAGTTATTTTCGGTCATAAGCAGATGGTAGCAGCAACATTCCGTACGCAATAAGTTCAAAATTAAGTTTTCACAAAACGCCATTTTTTAAACAAATTTCACAATTGGTTGGGAGAATGTAAAACGCAGCTATGTTCTTTCGGCGTCACCTCAGTAATATATAGGGAATATGGTGGTGAGGGTAGGTGGTGAGGGTAGGTAAACAACATCTCCACCCCGCTGATCCTCACACTGGGGGGCCCCACAAGGGTGCGTTCGAGGCCGCTCTCCTGTACTCCCCTGTTCACCCACGACTGCGTGGCCATTGCACGCCTCCAACTCAATCATGCAAGTTTGGCGGATGACACTACAGTGGTAGGCTTGATTACCAACACACGACGAGACGGCCACAGGGAGGAGGTGAGGGCCCTACGGAGTGTGGTGTCAGGAAAATAACCTCACACTCACGTCAACAAAACAAAGGAGATGATTGTGGACTTCAGGAACAGCAGAGGGAGCACCCCCTAATCCACATCGACGGGTCAGTAGTGGAGAAGTGGAAAGTTTTTAAAAGTTCCTCGGGTGTAACACATCACGGACAAACTGACATTGGTCCACCCACGACAGACAGCGTCGGGAAGAAGGCGCAGCAGCGCCTCTTCAACCTCAGGAAGGCTGAAAGAAATTCGGCTTGTCACCAGAAGCACTCAAACAAACTTCTAAACAGATGGCACACTCGAGAGCAAATCCTGTCGGGCTGTATCAACCGCCTGGTACGCACTGCTTCCGCCACAACCGTAAGGCTCCCAGAGGGTAGTGAGGGTCCGCAAGAACGCATCAACGGGGGCAACTACCTGCCCTCCAGGACACCTACACCACCCGATGTCACAGAAAGGCCATAAAGCACATCAAGAAGGACAACAAACCACCAAGCCACTGCCTGTTCACCCCGCTAATCAATCCAGACGGCGAGGTCAAGTCAACAGGTGCATCAAAGCAGGGACCGAGAGAACTGAAAAAAACAGCTTCTAATCTCAAGGCATCAGACTGTTAAACAGCCACCACTAACATTTAGCGGCCGCTCAACATACTGACTCAACTCCAGCCACTTTAAAAATGGGAATTTGATGGAAATAATGTAAAAATGTACCACTAGCCACTGTAAACAATGCCACTAATATAATGTTTACATACCCTACATTACCCATCTCATAGTATATACGTACTCTATATCATCTACTGCATCTTGCTATGGCCGTTCTGTACACCACTCATTCATATATCTTGTATGTACATATTCTTTATCCTTTTACACTTGTGTGTGTATAAGGTAGTAGTTGCGAAATTTGTTTAGGTTACGATTACTTTGTTGGTTATTACTGCAGTTGTCGGAACGAGAAGCACAAGCATTTTCGTACCACTTCGCCATTAACATCTGCTAACGCCATGTGTATGTGGACTAATAAATTTGATTTCTTTGATTTTGCATTTTGAATAGGGTGCCATTTAAGACACAGTCACCGTGTCACTGTGACAAATGGCTCTGTTACCTCAGTCTTAATGTGGTGTTTACTCTCAGAACTCACAATCCTCTAATTGGGTCAGAGCTGACTGGTCCTGGCAGCTAGCTATCATGTGTGGATAAGTAGAGTGCAGCAAGGTCCAAGGTTCAACTCCCACAGGGATCACACATACACATTCAAAACCAATGTATGCACTTACTGTAATGTAGTTGCTTCCAATAAAAGTGTCTGCTAAGAGACATACAGTAATTATTTACATATATTTTTTAAGTATGTGGCTTGCTCTACATTCTAGTTTCACTGCGTTTGTAAACCTTGGCTCTTTGCAGGCTGAAACATTGAGGTAGACCTGTTGCTCCTTCGATGTGCAAAGGACTGTTAATATTGCAAAGAAAAAGTGTTCGTGATTTCAATACCAGGACTTTGACTGAAAATAACAATGGTTTATGAGAGCACAGAGGAGCAGAGTGGACTTGTGCTATGCTACCTGAGCCTGAGCATGTGTGTCTGTGTGTTTCTGCATTAGAAAAGATTCAAAGCATTACATTTCATTACTTCCACCATTTATATCCCCACGCCAAACATAGCATTTTGGTCATGAATCAAACCTGTATGTCTGCCTGTATGTCCCCCTGTATGTCTGCCTCTATGTCCCCCTGCGCTCTGGAGCACGTTATCATCAAGGATTTCTCTGTATTTTGCTCTGTTCATCTTTCCCTCGATCCTGACTAGTCTCCCAGTCCCTACCACTGAAAACCATCCACACAACATGATGCTGCCACCACCATGCTTCACTGTAGGGATGGTGAAAGGTTTCTTCCAGACGTGAATACTTGGCATTCAGGCCCAAAGAGTTCAATATTGGTTTCTTCAGACCAGAGAATCTTGTTTCTCATGATCTGAGAGTATTTTAGGTGCCTTTTGGCAAACTSCAGGCGGACTGTCTTGTGCCTTTTACTGAGGAGTGGCTTCCGTCTGACAACTCTACCATGAAGGCCATTGTCCTTCTGGAAGGTTCTCCCATCACCACAGAGGAACTCTGGAGCTCTGTCAGAGTGACCATCGGGTTCTTGGTCACCTCGCTGACCAAGGCCCTTCTCCCCCGATTGCTCAGTTTGACCTGGCGGCCAGCACTAGGAAGAGTCTTGGTGGTTCAAAACTTCTTCCATTTAAGAATGATGGAGGCCACTGACATGTTTTGGTACCCTTCCCCAGATCTGTGCCTCGACACAATCCTGTCTCGGAGCTCTACGGACAATTCCTTCTACCTCATGGCTTGGTTTTTGCTCTGACATGCACTGTCAACTGTGGGACCTTGTATAGACAGGTGTGTYCCTTTCCAAATCATGTCCAATCAATTGAATTTGGACTCCAGTCAAGTTGTAGAAACATCTCAAGAATGATCAATGGAAACAGAATGCACCTGAGCTCAATTTCAAGTCTCATAGGAACGGGTCTGAATACTTATGTAAATAAGGTACGGTATTTCTGTTTCGCTTTGTCATTATGGGGTATTGTGTGTAGATTGATGAAGACATTTTTTTTATTTAATACATTTTAGAATAAGGCTGTAACGTAACAAAATGTGGAAAAATGGAAGGGGCCTGASTACTTTCCGAATGCACTGTAAACAGAGGCTCAGTGTGACACCATATTATTGCAGTGCTCAGTGGAGAAGCCTGACTAAATGTAAAAAGGGCTTTATAAATACATTTGATTTGATTTGATAAATACTGTGGTTTGTGTGTGTGGTGTGTGTGTGTGTGTGTGTGTGTGTGTGTGTGTGTGTGTGTGTGTGGTGTGTGTGTGTGTGTGTGTGTGTGTGTGTGGTGTGTTACGTGCGGGTGTTACGTGCGTGTGTGCTGCTCTTTGTGAGCTGAGGTGATTACAATGTTTTTAATCTCTGAGATCAGCCAGCTAACCATCCAGAAACAGCCAGTGTGCTGACCAGATCAGCCACGACCTAAAAAATAGATATAACAGATATCGCTCTGCTCTACTCTAACCTCTGTTCTCCTCTACTCTACTCTCCTTCTCCCTCTCCTCCCTTCCTCTCCTCTTCCATCTCTTGCTCTTCTCTTTTCTTCCTTTGCGCCCTTCTGTCCTCTCTTCTACTCCCTCTTCTCCTCCTCTCCTCTCCTCTCCCTCATTTCCTTTCCTTTCATCTCCTCTCCTCTCTTCTCATCTCCTCTCCTCCTGCTATCCTATCTCTCTTCTTCTCTTTCCCTTCCTCTCTCTTCTCTCACCTCCTCCCCTCTCTCCTCCGTTTCTCTCTCTCAGACACGACAGAGTCAGCACTACTCCTCTGCTCTCCTCTGCTCCATAGCAACACACCTGTCTGTCTCTGCACCAGCGAGCCACAGGTATTCAGGGCATTACATTGCGAGAACTTGTCCCACACTTCAGATTGGTAGAGGAACTGTGGTGTGTGTGTGTGTGTGTGTGTGTGTGTGTGTGTGTTGTGTGTGTGTGTGTGGTGGTTGTGTGTGTGTGTGTGTGTGTGTGTGTGTGGTGTTGTTGGTGTGTGTGTGTGTGTGTGTGGTGTGTGTGGAGATGCTCAGGGGACAGGTTGTGACTGAGGACTATGTGATCAGGGATTTCAGCAGTAGAGTGTTGTGTAGGCGCAAACATGTATATAGAGCGTGACTGCACGTTATAAATGAACTATTGAATACATAATGGGTTTAGACAAGCTTCAGAGATAAACAGTTTGCTTCTACTGAGATACATGTTTGTCAGATACAAGTTTAACAGTTACATAATTGATCCATTCATTTGTTGCAAGCTGTGAAATTATATATTATGTAATAGCATAGTAGTCTAATCATGCTGCCAGCTGTATTTAGCTTGATCAATTTGTTGTGGTAACATATTGATTAGACGGTAAAAACAGAACTGCAAAAGAACACATATTATACCATTATAACTTCCATTCATTCAATCATTAATTCATTGATGAATTGATGAATTAATTCATTAATTTACTGTAAAAACAGTAGGTAAATACAAGTGCATGTGCCTACCTGACTATCAACTTACCTACCTTACATTATATGCGCATATGCTAAGGTATGTACGTACCTGCATACCACAGGAGGTTGGTGGCACCTTAATCGGGGAGGACGGGCTCTTGGTAATGACTGGAGCYGATGGTTTGATGCCATTCCATTTGCACCGTTTCAGCCATTATTATGAGCTGTCCTCCCCTCAGCAGCCTCCACTGATAGGTACATTTGTTCATACATACATTGAAATCATGAAATGTACAAACCTACAGTTATAGTGCTTTATACACACTAATGTATTGTTTACAAAACAAAGATGTGCACATAAGAATACTATTAAACGTGCTTCAATATACAGTATAGTGATGGAAAACTAAGATACTGTAGAAACGCGACAGAACTGGCATAATTCAACACTGCATCACTTCTGATAACAAATAAACGTTTCACAAGAGCTTTAAATCACCTCACTCTTTCAACCACCCTTACAGATCACATGCCTCTAAGTCAGTCCCTCGRTGGGGAAGTTAAACACGAGAGGAGGGATGAAAGAAAGAGAAAACTTACATTCCCTTGAGTCGCATCCACATTTTCTCTGTCTGCTCAGTCTTTGGGTACTTTAGGGAGTTTTTGTCCATGCTATCTGTGTATGTACACAGTTCATCCATGCTGAATGTGTTATAAGGTGCAGCGGTTAACTACGGTATCTCAGGTACGTACAGCAGCCCTCTCTCTGTCTGCACTCTGCAGTGTGAATCCCTGAATCCTCAGAGCACTCCTCAGTCTGGTCCTCAGAGCATCCTCCCTGTGCTGTAGTCAACGGGAGTCTTGTCTCTTCTCTCCTCTTTACAGCTCCTGCACTACTTGTCTCATTAACCTATTAGTGTATCAGAGCAGAGAGAGAGACAGCGGCTTCACACACTGCAGCTCTGTCAGGCAGGCAGGAAGGAACCACTCTCCACTACACACTGTCACTCACTGTCTGACTGTCAAATGGTTTAATCTCTCTCTAGAGTACCTCTCTCTCTTTGTTTCTCTCTGTTTCTCTCTCTCTCTCAATTTCTCTCTCTCTCACTCCATCTCTCTCTAGTACTTCTCTCTCTGTTTCTCTCTCTCTCTGGTTCTTTCTCTCTCTCTCTCTCTCTGTCTGTCTCTCTCTCTTGCACCTCTCTGATCACTCTCTCACCATGCGGTTTTACTGCTCTGTGTACACTGATGGTGCCGCTGCTTTATAAAACCCTTACTCCTGCGCAACGCTCCATCCATCCACGACATCGGTGCAGGTAGGTAGGTGGGTAGCGTTCCTTTGACAGACAGAGAGGGTTGGTGCGGTACGGAAACGCAGAAGTAGCAGATGGTATCAGACACGACAGAGTCAGCACCACCAAATCCTGCGATCACAGAGCGTTCAGAGCATTCAGACTATGGTGAGCAGCTCCACCACACAGAAGCAGAGGCAGAGATTCCTCTCTCACCAAGAGGAAATCAGTTGCATTTCCTCACATCAAGATCCAATGTAACGTGATGTGGCCAGTAGATGCGCATCACAAGCTGTAACAGCAGTATCCTCTACGCTCTCACATTACAGGCGCTCCGTTTGTCCAGGCAGTTCCATTGAGAGATGCCAGAGATGTTCAATTAGCGTCAGCTGCTTATGGCATAATTATCAAGCCCAGCTAGAAATCTTTCAGTGCGCCTTGCTGAGAGAACTACAAACAGCTGAAGCAGCCAGGGAAGCAGAGCATCGGCAGCTGTATAATAGTTCCAAGTCCTAGAGCTTGGTTGGTTCCTTTATTATCACTAAGGTGCAGTAGCAATGAACTAAAGCAGATCGGTAGCAGCATCTTCCATTCTGACTCCTCTCAGTGCCTCCTCTTACAGTATATTGTCCTGCTGCTGAGGCTGTTACATCTCACCCCCCCATTCCACTACTGTCACTCTGGCTTTCGCTGCAGGAAGGAAGGAATGGAGAGCTCTGATCTGATCAAAATGTCCCGATTYTTTGTGAAGCAAAACAAGCACCATGGCTGATTAGTGCGACAGAGGGAAGAATAAAATATAGAGAAAGAGGGAAGAAAAGAAAGAGAGGGAAGATAAGAATGGAGAGATACAGGTGCTAAAGGTCAGTACTCTACACTTTAATCATTAAAAATAATGGCAGAAGCTGGAGATAAACAAGTTCCAACAGAGAAAAGGGCTAKCTCTTTGTGATTAACATATACGATTATACTGTAGCTATTATCCCACTGAGAAATAGTCTCACTGGGACAGCAATACCACTGCAATGAATTAACACATTTCTCCATTTCACCACGTCACTTCTCTACCTAGAATTCATTTCAAGGGTGCACACTGCACCGTGCAGGTCTCTCAGAACAGAATAATCCTAATCATATCATTGAGGTCTGCTTGCTTTGTCTTCATATAATTACAGAACAGGAGATAGCAACACGAGGAACAACTCAATTGTTTTCAGATTAGCATGGCATGCCAAGCAGAAGCACATTTCCTCTATTAAATGAATCTGGAGTGGAAAAAGAGAGCTTCTCATGATAGTCACACATGTCTTGCCCAAGAATTAGCCTATATCATGTGCAAGATTACACAATCCACAATATATAATAAGGTAACACTTTACTTACAGCTTGCAGGTATAGACCTAGTGTACTATGACAGTGTTATAATGCAATGTAAGCATGCAAAATTATTCACAGGGTATAGGCCTAAATCACAGAGTACAGTGTAACGGGGTTACTGTGAATTTGACAGTAGCTTACAGACAGCTCGGTGGCAAGTAAAATTCTGTATTTCATATTACAGTACACCTACTGTAATATAAATACGGTATCATGACACACAGTACAATACTTTAAATTGACTCTATTATACTGTAAAAAAGTAAATGCTACTGTAATAGGAATGAATTCAATTAATTAATGAAATTCATTGAGGGGAGGGGTTTGTTTTTCCATAGTATTTAACTGTAATTACAAGGGATTGGTGCAAGCAGGTTGGCTGCTAGGTAAAGTGTTTACACTTGACACTCCGTAACAGTGTAGCCTATAGTTTTCAATAACGAAGAGAAGAGATCAGCAAAAGTTTCAAGTTTTTTTAGTTGTATGTACGGGATACGCATGGCAAACATCGTCCAACTAAATGATTACTTGCAGGTTCCTTCTTTTTTCTTCTTTTTTTTATAAAAAAWWAAATAAAATAAAAAATTCTCCCCAATTTTCATGGTATCCAATCGCTAGTAATTACTATCTTGTCTCATCGCTACAACTCCCGTACGGGCTCGGGAGAGACGAAGGTCGAAAGCCATGCGTCCCCCGAAGCACAACCCAACCCCGAAGCCTCCAACCCGGAAGCCAGCTGCACCAATGTGTCGGAGGAAACACCGTGTACCTGGCCCCCTTGGTTAGCGCGCACTGCGCKCGGCCCGCCACAGGAGTCGCTGGAGCGCGATGAGACAAGGATATCCCTACCGGCCAAACCCTCCCTAACCCGTACGACGCTAMGCCAATTGTGCGTCGCCCCACGGACCTCCCGGTCGCGGCCGGCTGCGACAGAGCCTGGGCGCGAACCCAGAGACTCTGGTGGCGCAGCTAGCACTGCGATGCAGTGCCCTAGACCACTGCGCCACCCGGGAGGCCTCAGGTTCCTTCTTGACAATGTAACAATAATAAATAATAAAAGATAAGAATACGAACATAAAGTAAACGGCAGTAGAATATACTGTATATTTTTTGCATAAGTATACAGGAAGGCACAATTTATAATCCAACATTTACACGTGTATTGGGGAAGGGTGGGGATGAAGGGGCAAGTGTATAGAGTGCCTTCAGAAGGCAGTGCCTTTTCCAGATGTTTTGTTGTAATCAGAAATTATGTTTTGACTGTTTGAACTGATTTTCATTCGAAGATATTTAAATAACTGGAAAACAACAACATAAACCGTCAATAACGGTAAACATGAACATTCACCCTGAGCAAATCAATCAAACATTATTCTTTGTATTTGCTCCCTGCTTCGTGATTGATAAGATGGGTTGCCGTGGTAACACACATTTTCTTGTTACACAAATGGCTTCTTAGTACAGAGGGTGATGACTTGACTGTTGTAAAAAAAAAGAACACAAGAACAGAGAAGAATGGACCTGATGCCGAGAGACAGGGGAGCTTATTATTTTTTTTATATACTTTTTATGTATTGGTTTCAGGGGAGCTTATTCTAAAGCTTGAAGTGMTTTTTTCTTTGAAACAAACTGTTTTTCTTCCCTGAAGCGCTGAAGGACAACTGTATACCAAATACATAACATTTACTTCCATTCAGCATCACAAAAGCATCCCACGTCTTTCTGCCTTATTGTCTTTGGGCAGAATTCTACAGAAGAGAACATAGCTCAGTAAGTTCTAGGGCTATGTAAGACTAATTTCTCCTGCAATAATATTATTATGCAGAAAGACCATTTCCATAATCCTAAAGAATGAATGTCTTATTTATGAATAACAAATTAGCCGTAGGAAGCTAAGCTCCCTTCAACAGTGCACACTAATAAATGTGTGAATGTCAATCTCCCTCGGAGAGGGCACGTGTCAATAAACATAAGCAGAAATGGGTATTGGATGTATAGAATCGTATGTACTGTACGTTAGCCTATATACTGTAGGTTATGTTACAGTGTGCTGCTCAAGGCCACATCCACATCCTTCCTTTCAACCCCCTGCATAAAGCCAGAGCATGTCATCAGTGTACATCTGATACAGAGCACACACACACACATACACACACACACACACACACACACACAGTTTCCATCCACGCAAGAGGCATTAAGGGGCAAAGGCATTAAATCTGCTCTAATTAACTCTGCTTTCAATCCTCTTTGTGATACAACGACAGATACCTGCCAGACCAGTGAATGGCCAATAATGAACATGATTTGACTTCTATAAACATTTGTCGTCAAGCTTTAGTGACCCAGTAATGCACTGACAGACACACAGCCTTGATGTCAGAGCTCAGGGAAAACAATCATCGTCAGGACAGGAAGTTGATGGTTAGCAGAGAAAGCACTGTGTGGGCGTACATGGTTATAACACATCTTTTAGTTAAATGGCTTTCTAAGTACCTACAGACAGTATGACAGTATAACTGTCTGCATGTTTATCTCCAACGGCAGTAAAAATGAATACACAGTGATTTACATTTTACCTTCAGGACTGTGATATGCTCAGAACTTGTAAGAAAAGTAAAAGTAAAAGTATAACTGCTAATTTAAAGTTGGTATCATGACAGTCAAGTCAACAACCCCTATCCCCCAGCCGATGCACTTATGATGCACTTATTGATGAAGCCAGTGACTGATGTGGTTTACTCCTCAATGCCATTGGAAGAATCCCGTAATATATTCCATTCTGTGATACAACGACAGATACCTGCCAGACCAGTGAATGGCCAATAATGAACATGATTTGACTTCTATAAACATTTGTCTTCAAGCTTTAGTGACCCAGTAATGCACTGGACAGCACACAGCCTTGATGTCAGAGCTCAGGGAAAACAATCATCGTCAGGACAGGAAGTTGATGGTTAGCAGAGAAAGCACTGTGTGGGCGTACATGGCTTAGCATCTACGTCATCTGACCACTTCCATATTGAGCGAGTCACTAGTACTTCCTGCTTTAGTTTTTGCTTGTAAGCAGGAATCAGGAGGATAGAGTTATGGTCAGATATGCCAAATGGAGGACGAGGGAGAGCTTTGTACGCATCTCTGTTTGTGGAGTAACATCTTGATAAATGTTACCTAAGTTAACATGTTGTTAATTCCTGTGGAATCGACATTGAATGTGAACACATATCACTTATCAAGATATTACATTTTGTTTACAGTTTGTGAAGCATAATGAAGACTTTGTAAATGGATACAGAAGATTAAGGAAATGCAGACAGTTTTAATGAATCTACAGGGGATTCAGTTGTATTTAATGTCTCTCCAGTTTTCCCCTTAAAATGCTGCAGTGATCAGTACCATCAGCTTTTACATTGGAGCCCACGAAAACATAATTCTGGAAATGTCCCTTTGAAACTCAATAATTGCATCCCAAATGGCACCCTGTTCCCTGCATTGTGCACTACTTTTTACCAAAACACTATGGGTCCTTGTCAAAAATAGTGCGCTATCATTAGGAATAGAATGCCATTTGGGACGTACACAATCAATAACTAACGAGCCAGGACATAATATACTATATGTTAATGTAATGAAACAAGGAGAATGATCACCCTAACCCTATAGCCTTATATCCACCCTCATATCTAAATATCTTTTCTCTTGGGCATTGTCTGTCCCTTGTGCTCATCCAAAGTAAATGCCAACATATTAATCTAAATAAAGAGATTATATTTTCACTTATTGCCTTATTCAGGATTGGTCTCCATGGTGATAGCAGCGTTTCACAGCCATATTTGTTTACATGAGGTCAGTAAGAGACTTTCAATGGGCCTAAATAACCTCTCACTCAACGTCAACAAAACAAAGGAGATGATCGTGGACTTCAGGAAACAGCAGAAGGTGCACGCCCCTATCTACATCAACAGGACCGCAGTGGAGAAGGTGGAAAGCTTTGAGTTCCTTGGCGTACACATCACTGACAAACTGAAATGGACCACCCACACAGACAGTGTGGTGAAGAAGGCGCAACAGAGCCTCTTCAACCTCAGAAGGCTAAAGAAATTTGGCTTGTCACCTAAAACCCTCACACATTTTTACAGAAGCGCAATTGAAAGCATCCTGTCGGGCTGTATCTCTGCCTGGTACGGCAACTGCACCGCCCGCAACAGCAAAGCTCTCCAGAGGGTGGTGCAGTCTGCCCAACGCATTACCGGGTGCAAACTATCCGCCTTCCAGGACACCTACAGCACCAACTGTCACAGGATGGCCAAAAAGATCATCAAGGACATCAACAACCCGAGCCACTGCCTGTTCACCCCGCTATCATCAAGGCGGCGAGGTCAGTACAGGTGCATCAAAGCTGGGACCAAGAGACTGAAAAACWGCTTCTATCTCAAGGCCATCAGACTGTTAAACAGCCATCACTAGCCCATTAGAGGCTGCTGCCTATAGGCATAGACAAGGAATCACTGGCCATTTTAAGGAATGGAACACTAGTCACTTTAATAATGTTTACATATATGGCATTACTCATCTCATATGTACAGTTGAAGTCAAAAGTTTACATACACCTTAGCCAAATACATTTAATCTCAGTTTTTCACAATTCCTGACATTTAATCAGAGTAAAAATTCCCTGTCTTAGGTCAGTTAGGATCACCACTTTATTTTAAGAATGTGACATG
>NW_019942645.1:0-10065 GCF_002910315.2 Salvelinus sp. IW2-2015
TGTCCGTGTCCTCAGGCTGCTGTAAAGATGTGGTCAGACATAAGACCACCATCACTGAGGATCATCTGAAGACCATCTCTACTAACTTCAGCATCACGAAGGAGAAGTGCTGTGCTGCTGAGGACAAAGAAGCATGCTTCACTGACAAGGTAACCGACACCATTCCGTACTGATGAAACGTTTCATCGTTTATCTTTTAATCTGTATAGTCAAATTGCCTGGTTAAATAGGACGAAGACAATTTGTAGAAATTAAGTAATACAGAATTGAAATCTTGTGTGATGTCGTTTTCTTTCACTTTGAAAGTGGGGAATAGCCTATTATGTAGATTTAAGACAACACAATTGTAATAACTGATGTCATGATTTCTCCTACAGGCTGCCAAGCTGCTAGCTGAGACTGTAGAGCTGGTCAAGGTTTAAGATATCATTTTCATTTTATTCATTTCAACAGAGGAACTGGTGAATTCAAAAAATGGCTAAAGTTCTGTCTGTGTCTACAATATCTACCTCCATAGCAACACCATAGTGACCTCACCTCATCCTTCCATCCATAACGTCTGTGATCCACTAAGGCTGTTTATCTGTGATCYACTCATTAACCTGTCGATCTGTGATCGACTCATTAACCTGTCGGTCTGTGATCGACTCATTAACCTGTCGATCTGTGATTACTCAAAAGCACTGGTTTATTTCTGACAGACAATGACTGAAATAAATGAATTTATTTGATTACTGTTGTGGCTGTTTTATTTTGGTCGGATTCTCAAGCCATTCATACTTGTCAGTACTTTGTGGTCATAATAAATCTCACATTTAACCAATGACTTATGATTGTTTAGAAATTATTTATAATTTGTCTATAAATGTTTAATTGACAGTTGATTAACATAGCATGAAACATTTATGAAGGTAATGTTATTGAAAAGAGTTACTCATATGTTGAGAAGGGGTAGCTGATATGGCGACTGGATGATTGGCGAGTGGGTGTGTCAAAAGGAAAGTACCGGGCGTGTTGAAAGGAGTGGGTTTTGTAGAAGGGAAAGTACCGGGCGTGTGGAAAGGAGAGAGTTTTGTCGAAGAGAAAGTACCGGGCGTGTTGAAAGGAGTGGGTTTTGTAGAAGGGAAAGTACCGGGTGTGTTGAAAGGAGTGGGTTTTGTAGAAGAGAAAGTACCGGGCGTGTTGAAAGGAGTGGGTTTTGTAGAAGGGAAAGTACCGGGCGTGTTGAAAGGAGTGGGTTTTGTAGAAGGGAAAGTACCGGTGTGACCACACTGGAGAGGAGAATGGGCAGGGTGGAGTCAAATTTGGGCGGGCGCGCCCCAAACCATGACACAGGAGGGCGGGTGAGACCTGGAGGTGGAGTGCGCGGAGATGGTGTAAGTTGCCAAATCCAGGTCAAGAGTGAGACCTGGAGGAGATGGTGTCAAGTGCAAACAGAGTGAGACCTGTAGGAGATTTGGTTGTCAAGTACAGGTTGAACAACCTGAGGAAATTGGTGTCAAGTGCTAAAACAGAGTGGACACCCTGGAGGAGATTGGTGTTCAAGTTGCAAACCACAGCTATTTCAGGTCTCCCCAGAGATGTTTATTCGGTTCAAGTCCGCGGCTCTGCTGGCCACTCCAAAGTCATTTCAGAGATTTGTCCCAGAAGCCACTCCTGCGTTTGTGTTTCTTTGGTTGGGTGCTAGGGGTCGTTTCTGTTGGAAGACGTGAAAGGGTGTTGGTGAGGTGGTGGTTGTTCCTGTCCTCCCAGGGCACGTTTGCTGAGTGCCAGAGCAGATACGGGTCAAGGTTAGAAAGAAATGGGATAGTTGGTTTTTTAATGTGTAGGGTTTATGGGTAAAATTTTTTTTGTATTTGTTTTTTGTTTAGTATAGTTTCCTTATCCCCTTTTGTATCACAAAGGTTAAATGGATTTATTATATGCCAGGTGGGGCGGTAATGCAACACATTGGATTGCCCAACCACTGTTAACTTGTTGGCCACAGTGAACGTCATTAATACCCATAAAACCTAGTGGTAAACGGTAATGGTTCCAGTTTCGTTTTTTTCCCCATTCATTTTGTGTCTGGAAATTTTTGAACTACTTCATGTAAGGTATGTGTTTGTGTAGGCTTACACATGGCGTACCTGGTGTACCTGGGTGAACGGTTTTGATAACCATGTAAATTAAAATCCAATGAAGGGGGGCTTTTATTTATTGGCATGGGAACATTGCCCAAAGCAAGTGAAATAGTAATAAAATTGAACACTCACATAGTTCTTGTTGGCAACAGGTTAAACATTGCTTGCTTGGTGGGGAATTTGCACACCTGTGTTATTTCACCCAATAGATATGGAGTTTTGGTCTTCTCCTGAAACGTTCGATACGTTTACAAAAGGTGCGGGGGGTTTTTTTTCAAAATTCTTTGGGGTCTGGTGTAATCTGAGGGAAATATGTGTTCTTAAATAATGGTCAACACATTTGGCAGGAGGTTAGGAAGTGCAACTCAGTTTCCACCTTCATTTGTGGGCAGTGTGCACATAGCCTGTTCTTCTCTTGGAGAGCATGTCTGCCTACGACGGCCTTTCTTCAGTAGCAAGGCTATGCTCACGTGGAGTCTGTACATAGTCTGTTCACAAACAAAACAACCCGTGACAATAAAGCCCCAGGACCAGCTTGCTTAGGGGACTCTTTCTCCAGGGTTCATCTCTCTGTATGTGATGGTTTGTTATGGAAGGTTTGGTAATCACTATTTTTTACTCTTTTATTGGTGCTTATAGATATAAGTCTCTTTTCTATATTTTGAGAAGAGGTGGGCCAGTAACCTAAAAGCTGCTAGATCAAAATCCCCCGGATTTTAAAAAGAAAAAAAAAAAAAAACGAAAAAAAAAAAAAAAAAATAAAAAAAAAAAAATAAAAACAAAAAAGATAAAATAACATATCTGTCTCTGCTCGCTGAACCAAAGCATTGTTCCTAGATAGACCGGCATGTAAATAAGAATGTTCTGTTAACTGACTTGCACTAATTCAATAGAAGGCCCCTCTTCCCTTGTCTCTACAGATTCGTTCACAAGCTTTGTGGAAGTTACCTGTGCGCTGAGTATGTATAGTTTTTTGGTGCTCTGAGGCAAAGTGTGTCTAGATGGAATTTTGTATTTGTGGGTCCTGGAGAACTGGACCTTTTTGAATACCATTATTTTTGGTCTTACTGAGATTTACTGTAAGGGCCCTGATCTGTCAGGGCCCAGATCTGTCAGGGCCAGCTAATATGATGCTGCCGCGTCTTGCCCGAGCGACGCCTGATACTGACCAGTCTGCTCATATTGTACGCGGTGCTGCTTTAAGCGTCTCGTACTGCCCAACGGTGCCCCTGAACTGCCCGTCTGTCATGTAGCCTGTTCAAATATAGCTGCCCGTCTGCCGATGAGCCGTGCCAAAGGACCGCCCGTCAGTGCCAAGAGAGCTACAGAAGGCCGTCCGACCCAGACAGCAGACGCGCTAGAGCTTCCGCCAGCATCGGATCAGCCAGAGCCTTTTCGCAAGAGCCCAGGATACAACAAGTGAGCTCGATCTTACAGTCTAGTTTACACCTGTCAGATTCGTGATCAGCCAGAGAGCTCTTTCGCGCGCAAGATCCGGGACGAGCCCAGAGCCTTCGCCAGATCGGATCAGCCAGAGCCCCGCTCTCCAAGAACATTCGGAGTTAGCCAGGCCCTATCGCCAAGATCGGATTCAGCCAGAGCCTTCTCGCCTCAATACCGTGTGATTACCAGTGTAGCTTCCCCAACACCCCCCCCCACCTTTCCATCCAGTCTGTGCCGCCAGATCGGATATTCAGCCAAGCCTTTTCGCCAGAACCGGACCAAGGGCCTTTCATGACCATCCGTCACGACTCACCCACACATTGCCTGTAGTCCCTCAGCGTCCAGAAAGCGCGGGCCGGAGACTCTCCTCAGCTTGCCGGCTATTTCCTGCCGTGATCCTCAGCCCGGACTCTGGCCGCTGTGTGGTCCTCTTAGCCGCTCAGACCTGACCGAGGAGGTCTAACGGAGACCGCGGACCTCTGCTCGCAGCAGTCCCTCAGCCAGCGGACCGGCCAGAGTCCGGTTCTGCGAGCCGGAGCGTGCGGCCCCGATTAGCCCGGCTGTGTGCCCTGCATGCGAGGGGTGGTAGTGTGGTGGATGTGGGTCAGTGGGATGGTGGATACAGAACGTGCAGATTATCATAGTGTTGTGAGTGGGACCAGCGGACGGAGACCTGAGCCACATCGACCCAAGTGGTTTAGGAGTGACCATCCACCCAGGTTGCACTCACGCTCATCATCTGTTTGCCATCGAAGAAAAATTGTACAAGCTCTGCTTGTTTTGATAGTCGGGTAATGCAGAGGATTTTCCCAAGGGTTGCTGGTTGAACCCATATCGCCGTACGGGCTAGTTATTGGCGTGCCCGGCAGGAGATTGTGCACCTTATAACGCACTATTTCACGTGGGTGCGACGATTGGGTCATCAGTTCCTTTGGTTTCCCAATATTGGTATGGGTAAAGCTGCCGGTTATCTTGAAGGATAATGTTTAAAGAGTTTTTAGTAGTATTAACCATTGGAAGTGGTTGGCGTCTGTATAGTTTGATCATTTATGTTGGAAATGACCGGAGTGATCAACCGAGGTGGAACCGTACCGATCAGCTTTTGGTGAGGGTTGTTTCTTCTTAAATTTATATATTTATTTGTCCTGTAGTTCATTCAAGGTAATTGGAGAATCCAGTGGGTTCTGATAGTCTTTAATAGCTGGATTCTAAGATTGTTAATTGATATGTAATGTTTGCTGTTTTGTCTTTTGTTTTAATTAGAGGGCCACAAGATTTGTGAGAAGTGGCATTGTACCCATTACATTTCTCCGTTGTTGGAATATAATAACTCTTCGTGTTGTTTGTTTTTTTATTAGTTGTTTCCATTTTCCCAGAAAGTGGTTAGAGTCTATGGATTTCTTCAATTACATTGAGCTGGAAGTCTTTGATGTGCTGTTCCTTCTTTTCCATCTGTGTATTTTCTATATTGTTTTTAGTGATTCACCATAGTGAAAGCGTTGACTTCAGGTTTTCTGTGGTCTCTATGTTTTTTGGTTGAACAGGTTTCTTCAAATTTATTTCTGTTGGGTTTTTGCCATTCTTCATCAAACCATTTGTCATTATTCTTAAATTTTTCTTAGGTTGTTGCTTTGAAAGTTTTAGATTGATAGGGAAGCTGGATAAGTGTCAAATATACTGTTTAAACATTCTACTGCCAAGTTTACACCTTCACTATTACATTGAAATGTTTTGTCCAGAAGTTGTCTAAAAAGGATGTAATTTGTTGTTGCTAATTGTTTTTGTGTAGGTTTCTACACTACTTTCCTCCATCGATATAGCATTTCTTAATTATTATGGCAGTTCCTTTGACGCCTCATGACTTTGAGAATTGCTCTGTCAGGTAGACTGATTTTGCTGTGATTCTGTAGGGGTGTGTTAGTGGGCTGACTGAACGCTCATGAGGGAGACTCTGGTTTGGCGTTCAGTGTATAAGTAGTCTACAGCTCACTACGCAAAGAGATGAGCTTATAGGTGTAACTACCATAGGAGTGCCTCGAAGCGAACCATTGTCTATGTACATACCAGATGCAACAAGAGTGGCAGGAGTTGTGACCCATTTTTGTTGTGTTGTTGTGTCATAGTTCTCTGCTTGCCAGTGACTGGACCACGAATTTGCAAAAATCGCTGAAGTGTGTAGACTTTTATTTCCCTCACAACTTTAAACATCAACTATTCTGAGCAGCAACCGATCGCTGCAGCTGCTACATAGTCCATTCTGTACAATAGCCCCATCCAATCTACCTACCTCATCCACATAATGTTTTTATTTTTATTACTTTTCTGCATTTTGCACTACCAATCCGTGTATCTCTACTTGCACATTCATCTCCTATTTATCACTCAGTGATACATACGCATTGACACAACAGGCACCATTGTAACATACTTTTAATCAAAAAACAAACAATAATCTGTTTTATAACTGAAACCTGCTACAATTATAAACTAAATTATTAATTATTAAAAATTAAATAATATACTATAAACTAACAGTTGAAATTACGACTCAGACTCATCCTCTGACTTACAAACAAAAGTCTAAACTCTCGCGGTATGGTAGCTCAATGTACGGTAGTTGCCTTGGTAAGAAACACACTGCTCAATAAACTGTCTAACCGCTTTCGATACACCACTCCTTTCCACACGCCGGTACTTCCTCGATACACTAACTCCTTTCACACGCCCGGTACTTTCCCTTCGATCACCCATCTTCAACACGCCGGTACTTTCCCTTCGATACACCACTCCTTTCAACCGCCGGTACTTTCATTCTACAAACCCACTCTTTCAACACGCCGTACTTTCCCTCTACAAAACCCGACCCTTTCAACACGCCCGTACTTTCCCTTCTACAAACCCACTCCTTTCAAACGCCGTACGTTCCCTTCTACACCACTCTTTCCACCGCCCGGTACTTTCCCTTCTACAACCACTCTTCAACACGCCCGGTATTCCCTTCGATACACCCATCCCTTCCACACTCCGGTACTTTCCCTTCGACAAAACCCACTCCTTTCAACACGCCCGGTACTTTCCTTCTACAAAACCCACTCCTTTTCAACACGCCGTACTTCCCTTCTACAAAACCACTCCTTTTCAACACGCCCGGTACTTTCCCTTCGACAAAACCCATACTCTTTCAACACGGCCCGGTACTTCCCTTCGACAAAACCCACTCCTTTCAACCCCCGGTACTTTCCCCTTCTACAAAACCCACTCCTTTCCAACACGCCCGGTACTTTCCCTTCTACAAAACCCACTCCTTTCAACACGCCCGGTACTTTCCCTTCTACAAAACCCACTCCTTTCCACACGCCCGGTACTTTCCCTTCTACAAAACCCACTCTTTCCACACGCCCGGTACTTTCCCTCTACAAAACCCACTCCTTTCAACAGCCCGGGTACTTTCCACTTCACAAAACCCACTCCTTTCAACACGCCGGTACTTTCCCTTCTACAAAACCCACTCCTTTCAACACGCCCGGTACTTGTCCCTTCTTACAAAACCCACTCTTTCAACCGGTACTTTCCTTCGACAAAACCCACTCCTATTCAACACGCCCGGTACTTTCCCTTCGACAAAACCCACTCCTTTCAACACGCCCGGTACTTTCCCTTCTACAAACCCACTCCTTTCAACACGCCCGGTACTTTCCCTTCTACAAAACCCACTCCTTTCAACACGCCCGGTACTTTCACTTCGTACAAAACTCACTCCTTTCAACACGCCCACTTTCCCTTCTACAAAACCCACTCCTCTTCACACGCCCTGGTACTTTCCCTTCTACAAAACCCACTCCTTTCACACGCCCGGGTACTTTCCCTTCTACAAAAACCCACTTCCTTTCAACACGCCCGGTACTTTCCCTTCTATACAAAACCCACTCCTTTCAACAGCCGGTACTTTCCCTTCTACAAAACCCACTCCTTCAACACGCCCGGTACTTTCCCTTCTACAAAACCCACTCCTTCAAACCCCCGTACTTTCCCTTCACAAAACCCACTCCTTTCAACACGCCCGGTACTTTCCCTTCTACAAAACCCACTCCTTTCAACACGCCCGGTACTTTCCCTTTACAAAACCCACTCCTTTCACACACGCCCCGGTACTTTCCCTTCTACAAAACCCACTCCTTTCAACACGCCCGTACTTTCCTTCTACAAAACCCACTCCTTTCACACGCCGTACTTTCCCTTCTACAAAACCCACTCCTTTCAACACGCCCGGTACTTTCCCTTCTACAAAACCCACTCCTTTCAACACGCCCGGTACTTTCCTTCTACAAAACCCACTCCTTTCAACACGCCGGTACTTTCCCTTCTACAAAACCCACTCCTTTCAACACGCCGGTACTTTCCCTTCTACAAAACCCACTCCTTTCAACCGCCCGTACTTTCCCTTCTACAAAACCCACTCCTCAACACGCCCGTACTTTCCCTTCTACAAAACCCACTCCTTTCAACACGCCCGGTCACTTTCCCTTCTACAAAACCCACTCCTTTCAACACGCCCGTACTTTCCTTCTACAAAACCCACTCCGTTCCACATCCTGGTACTTTCCCTTCTACAAAACCCACTCCTTTCCACATCCTGGTACTTTCCCTTCTACAAAACCCACTCCTTTCCACACGCCCGGTACTTTCCTTCTACAAAACCCACTCCTTTCAACCGCCGGTTACTTTCCCTTCTACAAAACCCACTCCTTTCAACACGCCTGGTACTTTCCCTTCTACAAAACCACTCCTTTCCACAGTCCTGTACTTTCCCTTCTTACACAAAACCCACTCCTTTTCCACATTCCTTGTACTTCTCCCTTCTACAAAAAAACCCACTCCTTTCACACACCTGGTACTTTCCCTTCTACAAAACCCACTCCTTTTTCACACGCCCGTACTTTCCTTCTACAAAACCCCTCCTTTCAACACCCGGACTTCCCTTCTAACAAAACCCACTCCTTTCAACACGCCCGGTACTTTCCCTTCTACAAACCCACTCTTTCAACACGGCCCGGTACTTTCCCTTCTACAAACCCACTCCTTTCACACGCCCGCGTACTTTCCCTTCTACAAAACCCACTCCTTCAACACGCCCGGTACTTCTCCTTCGACAAAACCCACTCCTTTCACACGCCGGTACTTTCCCTTCTACAAAAACCCACTCCTTTCAACACGCCCGGTACTTCCCTGTCTACAACCCACTCCTTTCACACGCCCGTAGTCTTTCCTTCTACAAAACTCATCCTTCAACACGCCCGGTTACTTTCCTTCTACAAACCCAACTCCTTTCAACCGCCCGGTACTTTCCTTCACAAAACCCACTCCTTTCCAACACGCCCGGTACGACTTTCCCTTTCTACAAAAATCCTTCACCTACCTTTCCCAACCATCTGCCCCGGCGTACTTTCCCTTCTACAAACCACACTCCTTTCAACACGCGCCGTACTTTCCTTCTACAAAACGCCACTCCTTCACTCAAACACGAAGTACATTTCCTTCTACAAAACCCACTCCTTCCAGCATCCGGTACTTTCCCTTCTACAAACCCCACTCTTTCAACACGCCGGTACTGGTCCCTTCAATCAAACCCACTCACTTTCACCACGCCCCGGTACTTTCCCTCTACAATAAACCGCACTCCTTCAACACGCCCGGTACTTTCCTTCTACAAAACCCACTCCTTTCTAACACTCCGCGTACTTTCCCTTCTACAAAACCCACTCTTTCACACACCGGTACGTCCCTTCTCTAACAAAACCCACTCCTCAACAGCCCGGTACTTTCCCTTCTACAAAAACCCACTCCTTTAACACGCCGGTACTTTCCCGTTCCTACAAAAACCGACTTCTTTTCACATACCGGACCTCTTTCCCTTCTACAAACCACTCTCTTCCAATCACGCCGGTACTTTCCTCTACAAAAACCCACTCCTTTCAAACACGCCGGTACTTTTCCCTTTCTACCAAAACCCACTCCCTTTCAACACGCCCAGGTACTTGTCCCTTCTACAAACCATCCCCTTTCAACACGGCCCTGTGTACTTTCCCGTCTACAAACCACCACGTCCTTTCCCACATCCTGGTAACTTTCCCTTCTACAAAACCCATGCCTTTCACATCTGGACTTTCCCCTTCTACAAAAATTTCACATCACTCCTCTCACTTTCCACACGCCCGGTACTTTCCTTCTACAAAACCCACTCACTTTCAACACGGCCGGTACTTTCCCCTTTACAAAACCCACTCCTTGTCAAGCCACCGGCGGTACTTCCCTTCTACAAAAACCACTCCTTCACACCCCGGTACTTTCCCTTCTAGCAAAACCCATCGCTGTTCCAACCTGAGTTTCCCTCTACAAAACCCACTCTTTCACACACCTGGTACTTCCCTCTACAAAACCCATCCTTTCACACGCCCGGTACTTTCTCTTCTACAAGAACCCATTCCTTTCAACACGCCCG
>NW_019942645.1:10090-24058 GCF_002910315.2 Salvelinus sp. IW2-2015
ATTTTATACACCTTTCAGCAACGGGTGTGGCTGAAATAGCCGAATCCACTAATTTGAAGGGGTGTCCACATACTTTTGTATATATAGTGTATCACTTGTTGGCCTATCCCTCTGTGCTGGCACAGATCTACTACTCACAGGGATGCTCTCAGGATGCCTCACCCTTGACCCCATCCTCCTCTACCTTCTTCACTGCCTCAGCATATGACACCTTCTGCACTACTCTTGACTCTAGCCCCCTCAACCTGCCTCTCTCTCACAGGACACTTCCAATCCCCAGCAACATGGGCACCCCTACTGTTGACATGACACACACAACGTTATCCACTGAAATGACACAATCCTCTATCCCAATGCCCTCCTGCACACTTCCCACATCTTGGAATCTCCGTCCTACACACTGCTATGACACGACTATAAACGTGGCACCTGAAACAGGGCAATGGATTCGGCACAAAAGCTCCAACAGGATAACTGATATATCATGACACTGTCTGGTAGAGACTCTGACTCAAAAGGCCTGATAGTGACTCCTCTGTTTCATCACGCTCACCACCACGTCTGCGTCACACCAAACGACAGGCATCACAAACACCAGGAATCTTCCACTTCAATTGCTCCACCTCCACACTGAACACTACCCCAGAAAGCACTGCTTCCAATGGTACCCGCTCCCTCTGGTCAGAAGAAACATAAAACAAATATCACAAGTCCACTACAGGTCTCCTAGGTTACCTTCACTGATACAACTACAGACAACTCCTTTCTCGCTCCGCCTGAAACCACGAAGGGATCCGCCAAAAGGCAAGGATCCACTTTCTCCAAAAATATCACTCCTCGTGGACCAGATTCTTCTCATGTCCATTGATGCTCGGGTGCAGAGTTCTTCACCACACCTTCCACCTTATTTAACTCGTCCTCATTCACTTCCATTTCACGTCCAGAACTCGTTCTGGCTCACGGCTCACTCTGTTTACACTTGACACCAATCTCCTCCAGGTCTCTCCTCTGTTTACACTTGACACCAATCTCCTCCAGGTCTCTCCTCTGTTTGCACTTGACANTTGAGCAGTGTGTTTCTTACCAGGCAACTACCGTACATTGAGCTACCATACCGCGAGAGTTTYGACTTRTGTTTGTAAGTCAGAGGATGAGTCTGAGTCGTATTTCACTGTTAGTTTTATATATTAGTTTTAATTTTATAATTATAATTTAGTTTTATAATTGTAGAGTTTCAGTTATAAAACAGATTATTGTTTGTTTTTGATTAAAAGTATTGACAATGGGTGTCCTGTTGTGTCATGCGTTGTATCACTGGAGTGATAAATGAGCAGATGATGATGTGCAAGTAGAGATACTYGTGTGCAAAAMAGCAGAAAAGTAAATKAAATAAAAACAMTATGMGGATGAGGTAGGTAGATTGGYTGGGCTATTTACAGATGGACTATGTACAGCTGCAGCGATCGGTTAGCTGCTCAGATAGTTGATGTTTAAAGTTGGTGAGGGAAATAAAAGTCTACAACTTCAGCGATTTTTGCAATTCGTTCCAGTCACTGGCAGCAGAGAACTATGACAAAACAACCAACAAAAATGGGTCACAACTCCTGCAGCTCTGTTGCATGCTGGGTATGTACATAGACAATGGTTCGCTTCGAGGGCACTCCTATGGTAGTTACACCTATAGCTCATCTCTTGGCAGTAGTGCTGTAGACTACTTTATCACTGACCTCAACCCAGAGTCTCTCAGAGCGTTCAGTCAGCCCACTAACACCCCTATCAGATCACAGCAAAATCAGTCTACCTGAACAGAGCAATTCTCAATCATGAGGCGTCAAAGGAACTGCACAATATTAAGAAATGCTATAGATGGAAGGAAAGTAGTGTAGAAACCTACCAAAAACAATTAGGCAACAACAAATTACATCCCTTTTAGACAACTTCCTGGACAAAACATTTCACTGTAATAGTGAAGGTGTAAACTTGGCAGTAGAATGTTTAAACAGTATATTTGACCTTTCAGCTTCCCTATCAAATCTAAACATTTCAAGCAGACAACCTAAGAAAATTAAGAATAATGACAAATGGTTTGATGAAGAATGCAAAAACCCAAGAAATAAATTGAGAAACCTGTTCAACCAAAAACATAGAGACCCAGAAAACCTGAGTCTACGCCTTCACTATGGTGAATCACTAAAACAATATAGAAATACACAATGAAGAAGGAACAGCACATCAGAAATCAGCTCAATGTAATTGAAGAATCCATAGATCTAACCACTTTCTGGGAAAATTGGAAAACACTAACAAAAAAACAACAACAGCAAGAGTTATTATACTTCCAAAACGGAGATGTATGGGTACAACCACTTCTCCATCTTGTGGCCTTATAAACAGAAAGATCAAAACAGTCAAACATTACATATAATTACAAATCTTAGAATCGCAGCTATTAAAGACTACACGAACCACTGGCATCTCTCCAATTCTTGAATGAACTACAGGACAAATAAATATATAAATTTAAGAAGAAACAACCCTCACCAAAAGCTGATCGGTACGGTTCCACCTCGGTTGATCACTCCGGTCATTTCCAACATAAATGATCAAACTATACAGACGCCAACCACTTCCAATGGTTAATACTACTAAAAACTCTTTAAACATTATCCTTCAAGATAACCGGCAGCTTTACCCATACCAATATTGGGAAACCAAAGGAACTGATGACCCAATCGTCGCACCCACGTGAAATAGTGCGTTATAAGGTGCACAATCTCCTGCCGGGCACGCCAATAACTAGCCCGTACGGCGATATGGGTTCAACCAGCAACCCTTGGGAAAATCCTCTGCATTACCCGACTATCAAAACAAGCAGAGCTTGTACAATTTTTCTTCGATGGCAAACAGATGATGAGCGTGAGTGCAACCTGGGTGGATGGTCACTCCTAAACCACTTGGGTCGATGTGGCTCAGGTCTCCGTCCGCTGGTCCCACTCACAACACTATGATAATCTGCACGTTCTGTATCCACCATCCCACTGACCCACATCCACCACACTACCACCCCTCGCATGCAGGGCACACAGCCGGGCTAATCGGGGCCGCACGCTCCGGCTCGCAGAACCGGACTCTGGCCGGTCCGCTGGCTGAGGGACTGCTGCGAGCAGAGGTCCGCGGTCTCCGTTAGACCTCCTCGGTCAGGTCTGAGCGGCTAAGAGGACCACACAGCGGCCAGAGTCCGGGCTGAGGATCACGGCAGGAAATAGCCGGCAAGCTGAGGAGAGTCTCCGGCCCGCGCTTTCTGGACGCTGAGGGACTACAGGCAATGTGTGGGTGAGTCGTGACGGATGGTCATGAAAGGCCCTTGGTCCGGTTCTGGCGAAAAGGCTTGGCTGAATATCCGATCTGGCGGCACAGACTGGATGGAAAGGTGGGGGGGGGTGTTGGGGAAGCTACACTGGTAATCACACGGTATTGAGGCGAGAAGGCTCTGGCTGAATCCGATCTTGGCGATAGGGCCTGGCTAACTCCGAATGTTCTTGGAGAGCGGGGCTCTGGCTGATCCGATCTGGCGAAGGCTCTGGGCTCGTCCCGGATCTTGCGCGCGAAAGAGCTCTCTGGCTGATCACGAATCTGACAGGTGTAAACTAGACTGTAAGATCGAGCTCACTTGTTGTATCCTGGGCTCTTGCGAAAAGGCTCTGGCTGATCCGATGCTGGCGGAAGCTCTAGCGCGTCTGCTGTCTGGGTCGGACGGCCTTCTGTAGCTCTCTTGGCACTGACGGGCGGTCCTTTGGCACGGCTCATCGGCAGACGGGCAGCTATATTTGAACAGGCTACATGACAGACGGGCAGTTCAGGGGCACCGTTGGGCAGTACGAGACGCTTAAAGCAGCACCGCGTACAATATGAGCAGACTGGTCAGTATCAGGCGTCGCTCGGGCAAGACGCGGCAGCATCATATTAGCTGGCCCTGACAGATCTGGGCCCTGACAGATCGGGCCCTACAGTAAATCTCAGTAAGACCAAAATAATGGTATTCAAAAAAAGGTCCAGTCTCCAGGACCACAAATACAAATTCATCTAGAACACTTTTGCCTAGAGCCCAAAAAACTATACATACCTCAGCGCACAGGTAACTTCCACAAAGCTGTGAACGATCTGAGAGACAAGGGAAGAGGGGCCTTCTATTGAATTAGGCAAGTCAGTTAAGAACAAATTCTTATTTACAATGACGGTTAGGAACAATGCTTTGGTTCAGGAGCAGAGACAGATATGTACGATTTGACGGGGATTTGATCTAGCACTTTTGGTTACTGGCCAACACTCTTCTCAAAATATAGAAAAGAGACATTATATTCTATAAGCACCTAAAAGGAAGTGATTCCAAACCTTCCATAACAAAGCCATCACTACAGAGAGATGAACCTGGAGAAGAGTCCCCTAAGCAAGCTGGTCCTGGGCTTTGTAGGGTCTGTTTGTGTTTGTGAACAGACTATGTACAGACTCAGTGAGCATAGCCTTGCTACTGAGAAAGGCCGTCGTAGGCAGACATGGCTCTCAAGAGAAGACAGGCTATGTGCACACTGCCCACAAAATGAGGTGGAAACTGAGTTGCACTTCCTAACCTCCTGCCAAATGTGTGACCATATTTAAGAACACATATTTCCCTCAGATTACACAGACCCACAAAGAATTTGAAAAAACCCCCCGCACCTTTTGTAAAACGTATCACGTTTCAGGAGAAGACCCAAAACTCCCATATCTATTGGGTGAAATAACACAGTGTGCAATCACAGCAGCAAGATGTGTAACCTGTTGCCACAAGAACTTATGTGAGTGTTCAATTTTATTATCTATTTCACTTGCTTTGGCAATGTTTCCCATGCCAATAAAAGCCCCCCTTCAATTGGATTTTAATTACATGGTTATCAAAACGTCACGCCAGGGTACACCAGGGTACGCCATGGTAAGCCTACACGAAACACATACCTTACATGAAGTAGTTCAAAAATTCCAGACACAAAAATGAATGGGGAAAAAAACGACTGGAACCATTACCYGGTTTTAACACTAGGTTTTATGGGTATTATGACGTGTCCACTGTCCACAGTTTAACAGTGGTTGGCATCCAATGTGTTGCATTACCGCCCCCAACTGGCATATAACATAAATCCATTTAACTTTGTGATACAAAAGGGGATAAGGAAAACTTAACTAAACAAAAAACAAATACTAAAAAATACCCAACTAACCCTACACTCATTAAAAACCAACTATCCCATTCCTCTACCTTGACCCTATCTGCTCCTGCACCATGCCAACGCCCTGGGAGGACAGGACACCACCACTCAACACACCCTGTCACTCTTCCAACAGGACAACGACCCTAAGCACACAACCAAGACAACGCAGGAGTGGCTTTGGGACAAATCTCTGAATGACTTTGAGTGGCCCAGCCAGAGCCCGGACTTGAACCCGATCAAACATCTCTGGGGAGACCTGAAAATAGCTGTGTTTGCACTTGACACCAATCTCCTCCAGGTGTCACTCTGTTTGCACTTGACACCAATTTCCTCCAGGTGTCACTCTGTACTTGACACCAATCTCCTACAGGTCTCACTCTGTTTGCACTTGACACCAATCTCCTCCAGGTCTCACTCTGTTTACCTTACACCAATTCCTCCTTCCAGGACGATCACTCTGTTCACTTGTAACACCAATTCCTCCAGGTGTCACTCTGTTTGACTTGACACCAATCTTCTCAGGTTCACTCTGTTAGCCTTGACACCAATCTCCTCCAGATCATCACTCTGTTTGCACTTGACACCAATTCTCCTCCAGGTCTCACTCTGTTTACACTGAACACCAATCTCCTCATCTCATCTTGTTTCACTTGACAAACTCCTCCAGGTTCCACTCTGTTTGCACTTGACACCAATCTTCCAGGTCTCACTCTGTTTAGCACTTGACACCAATCTCCTCCAGGTTCACTCTGTTTACACTTGAACACAATCTCTCCAGGTCTCACTCTGTTTGCACTTGACACCAATCTCCTCCAGTCTCACTCTGTTTGCCACTTGACACCTAATCTTCTTTCAACAATCTCATCTCTCATTTTTATCTCCGTCTTCCCTTCAGCTTCTCACTCCTCTCATGACGCTCCGTCTATAGTTGAGTTCAGTCCACTGTTGTTTTGTACTGCCATCTTGTGGCCCAGTAGAAGACATCTGACATGCAGCAACACTTCTGGTCAAGGCTAACAGTATAAATGGCATACGGTTTTCACTTTACCGATGGTCACCTATGGTTAGGACTCCAGAAGCTTTTCCACTTAGAATGGCACGACAGCCACTAAAGTCCAACAATCTCTGCATATTGGTAAGAAATATAAATAAAGTTAGGTTTAGGAATTAGGCATCACGAATTTGCACGTTCGGCTTAGCGGTTAGGTTTAAACATCGTATTTTAACTTAGACAAATTGTAGAAATAGGCAGGTATTTATGGAACTTGTGCTTGCTGTGAGTGAAGGTTTGAACATGTGTAAACACAGTGGGGCAGATGCCATAAATAATAGCCTAGTATCGTAATTAAATCAAGGATATGCAATCCTCCACTGATAATTGATGTGAATGGAATTTGAATTATACTATTAATGAAAACAAATCTATAAATTGCACTGGCAAAATTCCGTTATTCTTCGAATTGATTCTATGATCCTGTTCGGTCTCTGCCTGTCTCGGTTTGTGCACCCCGCACACACACCACTGTTGTCATGAGTTGTGCAAGACAGGTCTAAGGGCTTTGGGCTTGGGTCATGCTGACCAAATGGGTAGAAAAGGTCCAACTGTTTGGATGGGATTTAACTGAGTCCCCAGGGCCATATTGGTGCTGTGAAGGTTTATTTGAAACAATATTGTGCCTTGTTGAAGGTCTATTTGAAAACACAACCTCAGATGAGATGCAGACTGAGACGACGATGACGAGAGAGAGACGAGAGAGAACGATGAGAGCAGAGAGAGACCAGAGAGAAGCGAAGATCAGAGAGAAGACAGAGAGAGAGCAGAGACGAGACAGAGAGAGAGCAGAGAGACAGCAGGGAAGAAGAGAAACAGCAGGCGAGACGACGTAGACAGAGGAGAGATGACAGAGACGAGAGCAGAAGACAGTGAGAGCAGACATAGGCGAGAGACGTAGGCACGAGGGGAGAGAGACAGACAGGGAGAGAGAGAGACGAGAGATGTAGATGACACCAGAGAGAGAGAGAGGCAGAGAGAGAGAGAAGAGACAGAGAAGAGAGAGAGAGATCAGAAGAGACACGAAGATCAGAGGGAGAGAGAGACAGAGGGAGCAGAGCATGACCAGAGCCGGACGAGAGACAGAGAGAGACGATGTAGACGCAGAGAGAGACATAGGGAGAGAGAGAAACAGAAGGGAGAGACTGAGACCAGAGGGAGAGAGACAGATAAGAGACGACACGTAGGCGAGATGAGACGACCAGAGAGATGAGGGAGACAGAGCGGAGAGCAGAGTAGAGAGAGTAGACGAAGATGGCAGAGGAGAGAGAGAGAGAGAGAACACGAGAGGAGAGAAGAGAAGAGGACAGGAGGAGTGGGAGGACGAGTAAACAGAGGAGAGAAGAGAGAGCAGAGGAAGAGAGAGAGGAGAGGACAAGAGAGGGGAATGAGCGAGAGAGAAGATGAGGAGACAGAGCAGAAGAAGAGAGAGAGAGAGAGAGAGAGAGAGACGAGGAGAGCAGGAGAGCGAGAGACGAGAAAGATGAGAGAGGAGAAACCGAGAGAGAACAAGAGAGAGAGAGAGCAGACGTATACTGAGCAATGCCAATTGGCCTTTTTACCAAACCTTACCATACAACAACCATGATAATTTCACCCTAACACACCCTAATTGACAACCTCAAACAAACCCAACAAACAAAGGCAAAGTCTTCTCATGCTTTGTTATTCAAAAAGGCTTCGACTCAATTGGCATGAGGGTCTGCTATACAAATTGATGGAAAGTGGTGTTGGGGTAAAACATACGACATTATAAAATCCATAGTACACAAACAACATAGTGTGCGGTTTTAAAATGGCATAAAATACACACACTTCTTCACACACGGGTCGTAGGTGAGACAGGGATGCACTTTAAGGCCCCACCTCTCTTCAACATATATATATCAAACAATATGTGCGCTGTGGCACTAGATACAGTCTGGCATGCAACCCGGTCTCACCGCTACTGAATCCAAGTCCAAATGTCTATCGTTGTGCTGATCCATCTGGTGCTTGCTTACTGTCACCAACCAACGGAAGTGGGCCTATTCAGCAGCATCCTAGATCTTTCTTGCATCAGATTTCTGTCAGACCTGGGCCCTGACAGTAAAATCTCAGTAAGAACCAAAAATAATGTGGTGTCATTAAAAAAGTCCAGTCACACCAGGTACCACAAAACTCCATATCTAGACACACGCTGTCTGGATCTGTCCTGGGTTCCAAGCTACTCACGCGTTTTAAACACAAAAAACTATACATACCATCTGGCCTAGACATTCAGCACCACACGGTAAACTTCCACACAAAGCTGTGAACGATTGAGAGGACAATGGCAAGAAGGCCTTCAATGCCATCAAAAAGGAACATTTAAATTTCAACATAACCAATTAGATCGGCTAAAAAACTTGAAATCAGTCATCAGAGCCGGCATTGCCACCGTTATTGTGTGAGGTCTGTGGGTCCCTGGCACTCGTAACTCAAGATCACACAAAAACATGGGACAAAACAACAAAATTTGAGACCTCTGCATGCAGAATTCTCAAAAATATCTCCGTGTTACAAACGTAAACACGACAAAATATATGCATGCAGAGCAGAATTAGGCCGATACCCAACTAATTATCAAAATCCAGAAAAAGCCGTTAAATTCTACAAACCACCTAAAAGGAAGCGATTCCCAAACTTCCATTAACAAGCCATCACCTACAGAGAGATGAACCTGGAGAAGAGTTCCCCTAAGCAAGCTGTCCCTAGGCTCTGTTCACAAACACAAACACACCCACAGAGCCCAGACAACAGCACAATTAGATCCACACCAAATTCATGAGAAAACAAACGATAATTACTTGACACATTGAAAAATTAACAAAAAAACCAGACAAACTAGAATGCTATATTGGCCCTAAACAGAGACTAACACAGTGCAGAAATACCTGACCCACTGTGACTGACCAAACTTAAGGAAAGCTTTGACTATTGTACAGACTCAGTGAGCATAGCCTTGCTACTGAGAAAGGCCGTCGTAGGCAGACATGGCTCTCAAGAGAAGACAGGCTATGTGCACACTGCCCACAAAATGAGGTGGAAACTGAGTTGCACTTCCTAACCTCCTGCCAAATGTGTGACCATATTAGAGAGAGCATATTTCCCTCAGATTACACAGACCACAAAGAATTTCGAAAACAAATCCAATTTTGATTAAACTCCCATATCTACTGGGTGAAATTCCACAGTGTGCCATCACAGCAGCAAGATTTGTGACCTGTTGCCAACAAGAAAAGGGCAACCAGTGAAAGACAAACACCATGTAAATACAACCCATATTTAGTGTTTATTATTTTAACTTGTGTGCTTTAACCATTTGTACATTGTTACAACACTGATATATATAATATGACATTTGTAATGTCTTTTGTTTTGAAACTTCTGTATGTGTATGTTTACTGTTATTTGTATTGTTTATTTACTTTTTGTATATTACTTCACTTGCTTTGCAATGTTAACACATGTTTCCCATGCCAATAAAGCCCCTTGAATTGAATTGATTGCATTGAGAGAGAGAGAGAGAGAGAGAAGAGAGAGAGACGAGAGAGAGAGAGAGAACAGAGAGCAGAGGGAGAGAGAGACAGAGGAGAGACAAGAGGAGACATAGGGAGAGAGAGACAGAGGGAGAGAGAGAGAGAGGGAGAGAGAGAGAGAGAGTAGATAAGCGGTTTGTGTGGGTTGATAGGGTATGTAAGCCAAAACCAGAGGTGTGTTCTGTTCCGTTCCAACAAAGCCAGAGGACACATTCCAAACATTGCAGCTAGAAATATAACGAATAGAGCTGACAGGATTCCTTATTCTACCTGATTGACAGTCTGATCTGTTCTACTCAACACATATTTTCATTTCTCAGACCCCAGAATAACAAAAACAGCCCATCGTCTCACCACACCCAYGGGCTAGTCTGGACATGTCACTGCAATCCTGTCTGTCTCTTTGACCCAGGGATGATTCATATTAGATAACCTGGTAAAACCAGAAAGGTGAGTACAGCTCTCAGTCTGGTTTAAACAGGGTATAGATACCACAGCACAGGAAATCACGTTTCCACCACAGACACGTTTAGATACAGCACTGCTTTTAGTGTAGCGTTTTGTTTTAACTGGTTTTATCAGAACAAAACATGTCTGATTGAACTTTGATTCAATCTCTTGACAGTTTTACAGTCAGAATTTGAAAAAAAACAAACAAAAAAAACACAATTTCCACATAAAGCCACACACACACACGATTACGCAGCTAGTGTGTGTGTGGCTGGATGGACATTGTTATTACTATAACTGGAAAACCCTTGTTTCCCTGATTTAATGAGTAACTATGCACTGTAGCCTCTCCTGGGGGTATATGGATATTTAATTGGCCAATTCTATATTTTATATGAATCGCAGTTTCGGTAGAGGAGCCAGGGATGTTATAGGTCTGTAGTAAACGGCGCCCTGCACTCAGTCAAGAACTAAGATCCCGAAAGATAGTGTCTTAGGAAAAGTACAGTATAACTTTAATCAGACACTGGCAGTGGTGGTGATGTATTTAGGCTACACCATTCAGTCACAGAGGAGAAAAATCTTTTCACGTTCAAATGAATACAGTGGGTTTGGTTTAAAGTCTCTTCTCGCTTTCTCACTGTTGTTGATTGTGGACGGTAACGTAATGTATTTTCTATGAGTCTATAGCCGCATTCAAAACAACTGGGAACTTGGAAAAGAAATTGGCCAGTGTGGGGGGCCTTAAGAGAAAAAAACGGTCCTGTTTGAAATACCAGGGCCGATTTCTGGTCCCAGTCCGCCCCTGAGAGCTGGACCCGGTTTCCCAAAAGCATCTTAAGGCTAAATTAATCTTAGAACCACAGATAATGCTAAACGAGGTTGGAGTATTGTTATATAAATTCAATTAAAGACAATAATTTGACACATAAAAGTAAAAATCTGTTGAAATCGTACTGTGTATGTACAGACTTCAGGATTGCAATGGTGGCATAGCCTGCTTATGTTGCAATGTATAGCCTTACCTATAGATCTTGGGTCCATTAAATGGTATGCCCCAAAAGCAATATTGAAATGTGCGATTTCAAAATATTTATTTTGTAAAATTAACTAATCATTGTCTTTTGTTGAATTTATTTAACAACATTACAACRTTGCTTATCTWGTCCAATTGTGGCATGATTCCACTATTTTCATCCGTTTCAACGGYGGACTTTTATTTTGATGGCAACCCGCCGACTCCACTATTCTGGTCACGCTAATGTTGTTCATGACACACGTGTAGAGCAGGGGGACTGAACTGAGAGGCAGAGTGTGTCGGAATCTGGACATTTTCGACGGAGCTTCAAAAAGCCATCAGCCGACAGCTAGACGTTTGGTTCTGGGAAAAGGAGAACGTTTCAGCGGTCGGGGGGAAAAGAACGGGTGTCGTATTTCGCTCGTGTAAGTGTATTTATGTTGCTCTGTGTGTGTCCGATTTTTATCGTGTTGGTTTTCTGCTAAGGGCAAATTCTCTGAATCATATCCATCCACATGGCGGTAGAGCCTACTGGGCGATGCCTTCCATAACGCGGGACAGAAACAGGCCCGGTAAGTGTCAACATTCGCAACAACAACAAAAAATCATACCATTATTGGGCACAATGTTGCCCATATAGCCTAAACTAGACTACTCCAGAATACACGGYACGAAACAATTGATACATTGGTAGAAACGACATTGTTGCGACCAGGGTGAGTTATGTTGGCTATAATAGAGCCACTAGCCCTAATGATAATTAAGTCTAGTCGGTAAATGGCTATAACACGTGTTTGGTTGTCATAGTCTACTAGTCTCATTCCCGCGGCTCTCTTTTTCTCAGCCGGATGGATATAGGCTGCTGCCTGCTACTGTTATGCTTTAGGCTACTAATATCCTATTTTCTGAACTAGCTTTATTAAACAATACACAKATGGCGACCGGGGACATTTGAAGTTGCCTTTACATTGACTGGTCCGGTACGTAACGCTCACTGTTGTGCAAGTAGCCATGATTTGCAGAGTGGAGGTGATCTGTTGTCGAAATTAGCTTTCAGCGTTTATGTGGCGATGCTCTTTCGACGGTCGACCGGACCTGCGCACTGAGCACCCCGGAGTGGCGATAGTCTAGTGTTTCCCAAACTCGGTCCCCAGGAACCCAAAACTATATGCACCTTTTGGTTCTCTACACAGCTGATTCACATGATCTAAGCTTGATAGTTGATTAGCTGACATTGCTCGTCCATATATTTATATATTCTTAATTCCATTACTTTACTTAGATTTGTGTGTATTGTGTATATGTTGTGAAAATGTTAGATATTTACTGCACTGTCGGAGGTAGAAACACAAGCKTTTCACTACACCCGCAATAACATCTACTAAYRGCATGTATGTGACCGATAACATTTTATTTAGATTTGAATCAGCTGTGTAGTGCTAGGACAACCTAAACGTGCACCCCCTCGGGGTCCCGAGGACCGAGTTTGGGAAACGCTGAGATAGCCTATCTCCAAATGTGGTTGATGCATGTGTATGCCTCAAATCACTGCCACCAGCTGGCCTGTCTCTCTGCCTGTGCCATKATTTGACGGCACCGCCGCGAGGTACAGACCTTGTCACTGGATCTCTGTCTCTGCAGGGCCACTACGGTCCTTATTGTATATTCTATTGTACAGACTACTTCCCCTACGGTCGCTCTCTTTTATAATTCACCCATGATTGAGTGGTTATTATCAGCCTTTGTGTGCATCTGGGGTGGCAGGTAGGTAGCCTAGTGGTTAGAGCGTTGGGCCAGTAACCGAAAGGTTGCAGGATCGAATCCCAGGTCTGTCGTTGACAAAGTCTGTCGTTCTGCCCCTGAACAAGGCAGTTSTCTCCCCACTGCTCCCCGGTAGGCCGTCATTGTAAATAAGAATTTGTTCTTAAGTGACTTGGCTAGTTAAATTGTAATGATCTGAGAGTTAAGGAGTTAATTGATAGAGATCCAATGTAAACATGTGTTTCCCATGCCAATAAAGCACTTCAAATTAAAATGGATATGCAGACAGAGATGGGGGGGATCTAATAGAATAGTGATGTAGGTAGCAATAAGACGACATAGTTAGTATAAAGTGTTAGTTAACGAGCTGGCGAATAGAATACTGATAGGGGAGGGAGGAATGATACGATAGCGGGAGAAGGAGGGAGGAGGGAATGATACGAATAGGGAGAGAGGAAGATGATACGATGGGGGGAGGGAGAGGGGAATGATAACGATGGGGAAGAGAGGGAATAGATACGAAGGGGAGAGGAATGATACGATAGGGACGGGAGAGAGGAAGAGAGGGAATGATACGGTGAGGAGAGAGAGGGAATGTACGATTAGGGATGAGGAGGAATGATACGATTAGGGAGAGGGAATAGGTGGGAGAGAAGGGATTGATACGATAGGGAGAATGAACGAAGGGAGAGAGATTAACGATAGAGGACGAAGACGAAGAGGAGTACGGAGATACGGGAGAGAGGGACATTGAATACGATAGGGAGAGAAGAGGTGAATGATACCGATAGGGAGCGGAGGGGGAATGATACGAAAGGGAGGGAGAGAAGGGGAGAGAGGATAATGACGATAGGGAGAGAGGGAAGCTAGAATACGATCAGG
>NW_019942645.1:24083-42295 GCF_002910315.2 Salvelinus sp. IW2-2015
CAGCCACAAAAGTCAAACTGGCTATCTGTAAAAATTAATAAAGTTAGTTAGGGATTTAGGCCACTACGATTTGCAGTGTGGTTAGGGTTAGGTTTAATCCGATTTTTAATAGACAAATTTGTAGAAATAGGCAGGATTTATGACTTTGTGCTGTATTGAATGGTGGAACATGTGTAAACACAGTGGGGCAGATGCATAAATAATAGCCTGTTACGTAATTAAACAAGGCGTTAATTGATCCTCCAATGATAATTGGCAGTGAATGGATTTGATAACTATTATGGAAAACAAATCTATAATGGCACTGGACCCGTTTTAAATATTATTTCACTTGATGTATTTATATTCCTGTTGTCTGGCTGCTGTCTGGTTTGGCCACACGCCACACACCACACTGGTTTGTCTAGTTGTGCAAGGACAGGTCTAATTGGGCTTTGGTTGGGCATGTGGACCATGATTAGAACACCAACTTTGTTGGGATGGGATTAAGTGGGAGCCCCCCTAGGCCATATTGCCTAGAGTTTGTGAAGGTTTATTTGAACACACTCAGAGAGAGAGAGAAGAGAGAAGGAGAGAGAGAGAGGAGCGAGAGAGAGAGAGAGAGAGAGAGAGAGAGAGGAGAGAGAGAGAGAACAGAGGGGAGGGAGAGAGACGAGAGAGAGAGAGACAGAGAGGACCAGAGGGAGAGGAGAGGAGAGAGGACGAGAGAGAGAGAGCCAGACAAGATTTGATGACCTGTTGCCACAAGAAAAGGGGCAACCGTGAAAGAACAAACACCATTGTAAATACAAAACCCATTTTATGCTATTATATTTGAACTTGTGTGCTTCTAACCATTTGTACATTGTTACATAGCCCTATTCGGGCAAATGTTCATTTATGTATTAGTGTAATATATAAAGAACTCTCTTTTTCGAGAATTTTTTATGTTAGATGTCTGTGATACTTGTGTGTGAGATGAGATGCTTGAAGCTTCTTGTATGTGTTAACGTTTATCTGATTATAGTCTCTGTTTTTTTTGTGACAGTTAATTGCGGGAACACTCTGTTGTTTGTGTGAAGAGTGTAGTCTAGATGCGGGCGTGGCGAGGCATGGCTCGTCGTGTTTCTCGCTCGTGCAATGTTGTTCACACTACTCTGGACTCCAATTTGCTATCACATGGGTACAGATAGAATAGCTTCCGACCTGAATTGGTGGAGAATTTTCGGAGACATGTTGAGGAAGGAACTGGTCGATGCGCAACGTAGTGAGAGAGAGAAGATAGACAGGAGAGAGAGAGAACCAGAGAGGGAGGAAGAGAGAGAGGAGGAGAAGAGAGAGAGGAGAGGGAAGCGGAGAAGGAAGAGGAGACAAGAGGAGGACGCAGGAGGGGAAGAAGGAGGAGAGAGAGGCAGAAGAGGGAGAGAGAGAGGAGAGCAGAGAAGGAGAGAGAGAGAGAGGAGATGAGAGAGAGAAGAGGAGGAAGAGAGGAGAGAGAGAGGAGAAGAGAGAGGAAGGAGAGTGGAGAGAGGAGAAGAGAGGGAGAGGAGAGAGAAGAGAGGGAAAGGAAGAGGGAAGAGTAGGGATAAAGAAGGACGAGGGAGGAATTTGTTTATTGTTTCAGGATTCCTTCCTCTGAGTGCTTCACGTGTTGGCGTGGGTTATAGGGAGTGGTGACTCGTAAGCCAAACAAACCAGAGAGTGCTAGATGTCCTGATTGTCACCGATCTCATCATCACAACCTAGGAAAGCTCAGGAGTGGAGCACTTGAATTTGTCCATTAAAAACATTCATTGCACAGCTAGCATTCATTATATGCAACGAGGTAGAAGCTGGAACCTAGGGTTTCTCTTATTCTACCTTGTGTCACATTCTAGTAACAGTTCCACTTCGAGTTCCATTTATCTACTTCAATACACATCTCATTCTGTCAATGTTTCTCTCATACCCCAGAAATGATAAATTCTCAAAAAACAGACCTCCACACGTTAAGATCTCATCCACAACAACCCCAAGGGGGAGCTATCGCTCTTGGAACATGTCTACTATGCGACAACTCCTCGATCTGTCTCTGATGAGGAACCCTCTATAGAGAATGAATTTTCCAGCCACTATAGATTCTCTTTTTGTAGTAACCTGTGTAAATTACCACAGAAAAAGAGGGTGAACTGAGAGGCTAGGACATACATGCATGGTTTTCTCACGTGGGTATACTTATAAGACAGTTTGGTACTCGATACCAAGCAAATGTAACACATCCAACCCCGCTTATATCCGACTCACAATGACATCGTGTAGATTGTACAGCACTGCTTTTAGTGGTTTAGCGTTTTGTTTTGGTAGGACACGTAGCAGTGGTTTATCAGAACAATTATCATCGATACTGGACTTCATGCCAAACTCACTTGAATTACATCAACTCATCACCATTGACAGTGGTGACGAGACAAGACTTTCGTAACAAAAAACACTCCATATAAGACCAACAAAAGGAAAAACAGGCGAATTTCCACGACAGTAGTCAACCACCTAATCTACCACAACAACGCCTATTACGTGGCACCGCAGTGTGTGTATGGGACATCCGTGGGGACAAAACCTTTATGACGAGGGATTGTGAGAGGAGATTAATATTATATCCTCAGTGAATATAAACCACTGATTGATCAATGCCCATAGATTATCACCATGCGAAGGTAATACGTAGTGATGCATGTAGCCTCTTTACCTGGTGAGGTAATATATGGAATACTACTTGTTAAAATTGGGGCCAATTCTGAATATTTTATTGTGAAATTGTAATTTGTAATTCGTAGTTTCTGTCTTAGAAGTGAGCACTAGCGTATGCCACCTTGTTAATTAAAGTCAATGTTAGTTTGAAGACTCGGTCTGCCTCTGCCAATTCTATCAGTACAAGAAACATTTCTAATTATCCCGAATGGAGATATAGTTCTATCTTGATGGTGAATGCAAAGAGTGAACAGAGTACTTACTACTTTAAATTGTCAGACACTTGGCAGTACATGATGTTACACGATTATAGTTATATATTTTATCGTGTGGGCGATAACTTACAGTTCCTCTGTCAGCAGTAAGATATTGCAACAAATTAAAATATTTTCACTTATTCCATATGAAATTACCTTAGTGTGGGTGTTGTAGGTGTTCTTTACAAATAGTTCATCCTTGCGCTCTGTTCTCAGCCACATAGCGTTTGATTGAATTGTGAACGTCTGTATGACTCGTAATGTTATTTTCTATATGTTGAGTTCTAATTAAGGCCGCAATTCTATAGCGGACAGACACTGACAAACTTTTGGGAATGGGGATAGATATGACTTGGCCATAGATACGTGTGGGAGTGGGAGCCTCTTAAAGAAGAAAAAGAGATAACGGTACCTACTTTGAGAAGTTGAAACTCCAGGGCCCTAGTTTCTATTATCTGTGTCACCAGTGCCGGCCAGCCCGGTTGAGCGACTGGCCCAGAGTTTCCCACTATATGACCGCATCTTAAAGGGCTAAAATTAATCTTTAAACCACAGATATGCTAACGAGGTTGGAGTATTGTATGTAATGAGTCAAGTTCTAATTTGATTACAAGACCAGATACACATGTAGACCACATAGAAACCTCGGTTAAAATCTGTTGAGAGATCACTAACTGTCTTATGTACATCTACAACTTCAGGGAATATAGCCCAGATGGAGAAGGTGGCATAGCCTGCTTAATGTTGGTCCAATGTATAGTTTTATAGCGCTATAGTTCTTTTCGGGTCCATTCATATATGGTGGTATCTGCTCTCCATTACACTATTGCTCAATATTGTGAACTGTGCGGTGTCCCTTACTTTCTCTCAAAATTTATGCTTCTCTCTCTTGCTCACCAACTCTTTAACTCACTTTCATCTGTCTTTCCCTTTTGATTGGAAATTTAACTTCATGTGAAACAACATTACAACTTATTGCTTATTCTTTCCGCAGGTCTGCAAATACTGAGGTGCCAAGGATTGGATTCCCACTATTTTCATCCGTTTCAAACGGATGGAGGACTTTAGGTGTTCTTATTTGAATGGTTCAAAACCCGCGCCCAGCACTACCAACTATTCCATGGGTCACGCTAATGTTGTTCATGGGACACATCGATTGACTAGAGGAGGTGAGGACTGAAACTAAGACGACACACAGAATAGCCTTGTTTTCGAGAATAGCTGGAACACAAATATCTCCCGTTACAGAAGCTTCAAGAAAGCCAATTAGCAGCCGACAAGACTCAGAACGTCTTGTACTCTGTGGTAAAAAGCTCGATAGGAGAACGTTATACTCAACCGATTCAGGCTTCGGGGTAGGGAAAAGACGACGTAGGTTGTTCGACATATCTCATGCGGCCTCGTGTTAAGAGCTTGTTAAGTTATTTAACTGAGTTGCTCTGTGTTGCTCTCGAAGTTTTCTAAGTCGTTGTTACTGAGGTGACTGTTTTTCTGCGGTGGACTGAGGGGCCAATAAATTCTCTGAACTCACTTATCCATCTCCACATGGACGATAGGAAGTCACTCATACTGCAGGCGATGCCTTTATCCTCACATAACCACTCGGGACAAGCTATAAACCAGCTGGCCACAATATTGAATAGCGTAGTTGATCCAATACGTTGATTTACTGCCCAAAACGACCACATAATAAAATTCAGAATCCCCAGTTATCCATTTTTATAATAGGAGCACTCCAATTGCTTGCCCATATTGAGGTGCCGATAAACCGTGAGAAGGAAATCGGTGAGGCTGCCGAGGAGAGTAGCAGCGGGGACGAGAGACATTGATGACATGGTGGAAGCGATCTTACCTCTGATTGCGACCCGAGAGGTGCTGAAGTCTACTAGTTCGGACATAAGTGGAGTTATATATATAGCCACTAGTCGCATATATTTGAATAAATTGTGAAGAATCTAAGGTACCTAGCTCAGATTGTTTTTTTAAACATTCGGTTGTTTGGTTTTGTCATTTTGTGAGTCTACTAGGTCTCAATGTTTCCCGCGAGCTTCCCTCCATCTTATATTCCATTTCAGTTCCCCTGGGCTTCTTTAAATGGTGATCTATATAGGCTCGATTGTTGCCTAGAGCATAACTGATTACCCTTAATGTCCTAGGGTGCTTAACATTAACTTTATAAGCTCATCTCTTCTCTGAATTCCACTTAGCTTCCTTATTAACCGTTAGTCTTTAGAGTTGAGCGAAGCAGATCCATTATATGTCGACGCTACAGGGCTCTGTTGTGCGATCATATATGAGATAGTTAGCACAAGACTGCATGGGATCATGTGTATAGGTGTCCGGCTAAATGATCAACGTTTCTGCCCCACATAGATATGTACCCAATTAAAGATAGCCATAGATTGTGAGCATTAGTGGTGATTCGGCTTGTTTTCAAGTGCATTTGTCTACACCCTTTGTTATGACTTACTTCTAGTCACTGGACAACGCTCCTTACTCCCTCCGCTCGCCTCCTTCCTCCCCACGGTCAGATATCTTCGCGCGTCACCTCGAGCTGGACAACTTTCTAAGCGAGGCACCCTGCGGATAGGCTTGGATCATATCACATGAGTGTGCCTGGAATCGATCATATGTGAGTTTCAGCTCAATACAGATCTGTCGGGGTTATCTCCATTGTAGGAACTCCCCATATAATAGAGGCTTTAGTCTCGAGACCCCTTCACTTAGGTGTCTCACTGCATCACAAGCCTGACTTGCGAGACCTGATAGTATCTTGATTTCAATAGACTAAGCGGTCTGATAGTTTGGATTATAGCCTATGGACACATTATTCTCGTTTTTACACAAGTTATAACAGTTACATGTGTTATTATCTCTCTCCTTTGCATATTGACGGGTTGCTTTCTGAAAGTCGTTCATGTTATGTACGTTTATCAGCTCATTATGGTGAGTAGTGTTGTGGTGTGATGTTAGTAATCATATTGGTTCTATGTACATCGTCTATGACACGTACTTATATTGTATTCTAGCCACTGCCTCCTCCGGGAGAATATTTACCCTGGGTAGTATACTCACACACGAGAGGCAATTTCAGGGACGGTAAGCAGACGCACGGCAGAAATAGAGCAATCTAAGCTAAAGGAGTAGCAGAGTGATTAGATGAGTGAAGGTAAAGGGCACAGACAAGGAGACATAACAAATCATGTATCATGTGAAAATGGACGATTCGGTTTTCGTCCAACGGGTTCTCACGTCTGCTATGTGTTCCCACCGAGTTGCTGTCTGTCTTGGTAGCACAACACCTCTCTAACTTGAACGGCAAGGGATGCCATCTCCTGCCCACCGCTCTCCGTGTAAGTTGGATCAGCAGTCACCGCTCTGTGCTACGAGATTAGTCATGTGAGTACGAGTTTTGCGGAGAAAAACCCCAAACAATGTGATAACCGCTGAGATAGCCTTCTCCAAATTCGCCTAGTGTTGAATGTCATGTATATGACATTGAGCCTCAAGGAATAATTCTCCTCACCGTATCCAATGGGCAACTGTGCTGTCCCATGCTCTCAGTACTGACTCACATAGATAGAGCCTCAAATGACATATTTTATACATTGGAAAATGTAGGCACCGCCAAGACCAGTAATTCTCAATAATAAAATAAAGGATATGTAATCCATAGGCTTTCTTGCAGGTTTCCCAGACCCTCATTCACTGTAGCTCGTCTAGTCTAGCCAAGATAGTGGCCACTACGGTCCTTTATTTGATTTTACTTAATAAGTAAGTATTCCGACACTATAGTAGGGGACATAAAACTATTCCCATTCAGACAATGGTCCATTTCATGTCTCTCTTTACTTTGATAATTTCAGCCCTAATGATTTGAGTGTTTCACATTTGCCTTTGCATTGATGGTTCTAGATACCTTCTTGTTGCTGCATTACTGGTATATGGAAATATCCCTCTCTCCCCTCAGGGTTGTACAGTCATGTCCATAAGGGTTGTAAGGACTCTGCTCCCCCGTGTCTAAAGGTGAGTGTCCAGTCTCGGTCAGGTGATGGGTTGTGAGTATTCGTCTGAGGGTTTTAGTGTCGGATATCCTCTGCCCCAACCAACCACTAGGCACAGTACCAAGTTAGGACGCGTGTAGTGAGTTGATGGCTAAACTAGTCCAGTTGAGAAACATTCTTTCTGACTTCATTCCTCTGCGTTTGTATAGTCACACGAGAGTCAGATGTCTTAGCGGAGATTTATCAAATATCTCTGGATGTTCTCTCCTGTTCGGTGTACTCGCTCCTTTCTTTGTCATGAGAATCACTAATGGTGCGATGTATGTTTTAAAATCCTCTCAGCACACATCTGCTACGGATCCCGGAAGTTATGCAGTGACTATGGTGAAGAACCTGAGAAGCCGCTCGACTATCTCCTTCCCACAATGGAGAGTAGGAAGTTTTTGTTATCACTTCTACAGTGCGACGTTGGCTAGCCTTAAATAATAGATTGAATCTGAGTGTGATGTTACAGGATGGTCTAATGATTATATGAGATTTGTTCCTCACAATTCGTCAACGATTTTGAAATGTCTACCCATAGCGCGAGAAATGAAATCGCCATCGATATCAAACAATATAATAAATGCATACTTACATTTCAGACAGATGTATGGGGGCGGTTCCTAATACAATATTGTGTATGTATCCTTCCTTTCCTTGGTCTTCAGTTTCATATAAGACGACATTAGTTAGCATACGGTTCAACTGGCGTAATCATACCTGATAGGGAGAGATGGGAATATACGATGGGACGAGAGGGAATGATACGTTAGGGAGAGAGGAATGAACGATAGGGAGAGAGGGAATGATACGATTAGGGAGGGAGAAGGAGAGACGGGGAATTGATCACGATAGGGAGAGAGGGGAATTGATACGCATAGGAGATTTGAGGGAATGCTATACGATACGTTGTGGGAGAAGGTGAGCTGAGGGTAATGCACTCACGAGGAGAGCGACTTGCTGAATATACGATAGGAGGGAGGGAATGATACGATAGGAGAGAGAAGGAGGGAGAGGGAATGATTACGATAGGGAGAGAGGGAATGATACGATAGGGAGGGAGGGAATGATACGATGACGAGAGAGGGAATGATGTGGGTGAGAGGAATGATACGTATAGGGAGAGGGAACTGATTACGGGAGAGAGAGGGAAATTGATACGATAGGGAGAGAGGGAATGATAACGATGGGGGAGAATGAGAGGGAGAAACAATGACTACGATTAGGGAGAGAGGGATGATACGATAGGGAGGAGGGAATTGATACGATAGAGGGAAGGGAGGGAATGATACGATGAGGATGTGAAGAGGGGGAATGATACTAGAGGAGAAGGTGGGAGGATAATAGGAGGAGGGAATGATACGATCAGGGAGAGAGGGAATGATACGATTAGGGAGAGGGGGAATTGATACGATAGGGAGAGAGGGAGATCTGGGCGAATTACGGATAGGGAGAAGGCGAGAGGGATGATACCGATAGGAGAGGGGAGAGAAGGCAGAGGGATTGATACGATAGGAGAAGACGGGAATGATACATTAGGGAGAGAGGAAGATTACGATAGGGAGAGGGGGAATGATACGATAGGGGCGAGAGGGAGGAATGATACGATAGGGAGGGAGAGAATGGCTATTGGGAGGAATGATTACGATTGGAGAGAGGAGAGTGGAGGTTTTCACACAGTCCTGACATTTGATGTGTGTCTTAGCTTTTCTAGTATTACTATAAAGGCTGTGTCTTTTCAATGCCACTCTTATTCCCTACAGAAGGCCCTATGGCGCGCTGGCAAAAAAGGAGTTTGCGCTAGTAATGCAAGGCATAGTAGGAGTATTATTTAGAGATGCTGACATGTGTCGGAGTCGCATTATCGGGTCTACTTTCCAAACCTGTAATCACTGTGGGGCATAATAGGGGTCTACTTTCCAAATGTTAATCCACTATGGGACCATAGGGTCTACTTTCCCAAATGTTAATCACTCATGGGGCAATTTAGGGTCTACTTTCCAAATGTAGAGGTCACTGTGGGGCATATAGGGTCCTACTTCCAAATGTAGACACGTGTGGCAGTATAGGGCTACTTTCCAAATGGATATCACTGTGGGGCCATAATAGGGTCGTAACTTTCAAAAATGTAGATCACTTAATCGTAGCTGGACAGGGGTATAGGGCCTACTTTCCAAATGTATCACTGGGCGCTTATTTAGGGCCTACTCTTTCCAAATGTAGTCACTGTGGGGCGTATAGGGCCTTACTTTCCAAATGTAATCACTGTGGGCATTTATAGGGCCTACTTTCCAAATGTAATCACTGTGGGGGAGGATAGCGCAGAGCAATGCAGAGCTCGGCTGGTTTTCCTCTATGAGGAGTCATAATGAATGAAGATAGGACCGGCATTATGATAAGATAGTAGATTAACTTCTCTGTTTACTACCATACTCTCTCTTAGACACACACACACATGCCAGGGTTTCCGTTGGCCTGTAAATGCTTGGTTTTGGCAGATTTTTTAAATTAAAAGCTGATAAATAAATTGTCCTGGGCTGCCTATCATACACCCTGAACCATTCTCTCACTCCTTTTGCTTCTGCCTTATGTGTAGGCTGCTGCTGAGASAGGAGGGGGGAGAGAGAGGAGCCGTGGCCTAGGCTACCATTTGATTGCAAAAGACAAAGGCCTTTTCTACTGAACTTAAAACAAAAGTTAGAGAATATGTCCTYTATGTGAAAAGCCTACAAGGGGAATGCCCTCCGTTTTTGTATTGTAGAGGACAGTCATGAGAAGGCTGTTGTTGGCAAGGCCATATGCAGGCTACTGCAACTCGCTATTCAAGTAGAATGCAATTTTGGAACTTTATTTTTTTATAATAATTTTGTATTATTATTATTATTATTGCATGTCTATTATTCTTAACCAGTTCTTTAAATATGCTAAACGTGTTTTTGTTTCATTCTGCTGAGACATTTTCGTTGGCTAAATTAAGTTCCGTCTGTCTTTTTAATTGTGTGCCTCCGTATTTAGATGCTCGGGAGGCTTTGAAGCCACTGGTCGGCCATATTGGCACTTATTATTATTATTATTATTATTATTATTATTATTATTATATACAGTATTTCAATTAAATGTTTCAAAGACAAAATGACATGCATTTCTATTGTTGTAGTGATATTTTAAGGAATTTTTTTTTTATAAACTTTATATATTTTGTTTAACTAATATAATTTAAAAGTACGCATTAAAGTCTCTGTAATATAATAAATGTGGCAAAAAAATGAATGCAGGCGTTAATAAAATTAATTTCTATAATATCCATAAATATCTGTTTTTAGAAACGGTCGAGGAGATACCACAGACTGGATGTTGCCTTCAACACAAGCGCCCCCTAGTTGTCATTAGTGTAATATACGTTTTTTTGTTTATCATTATGGTTGAGCATATACCTTTGTCTGAATTAATTGCACAAGACTGTAATACTGTGTGTCTTGCGGCAAAACTAGTATCACATGCTCGTATTTTACCCTTGTAGACAATGGCTTGACGTGACTTACAAAAAAAAGATTAAGTAATGTTCTTCTCTTGTCAGCTCAGTTGGTAGTGTACCGATGGGCGCTCTTGATTGTGCTCCCGATCCTATCTGACCGCTACTCTACTATGTATTATTTTTGTAAATATATCTTTACTTGTTATTTAATAGTCAAAGTGTTGTTTGCAATGTACTGGCTTCCCTGACTCGTGTCTGTTCTCATGCTCATAGAGAGACAAATAATTAGTAGTCCTTTTATGTAGGCACTAACTTCAGAGTGTCCACGGCTCATTGTCAAAGCCCTAGGATTTAATATATATAATAATATATATATATATACAGTTATATATATATAGTAATTATATATATTATATATAATTTTTTTTTTAAAATAAAGAAGACAAAATAGGTCTGTGGTAAACCACAGGCCCAGGAGACCTGAAACGTTTTTTGGTTGTTCGCCAACGAACGGCTCATTTTGAACAGATCTTAACGGTGAACGGAATGTCATCGCATCTGTCAAAGAGCCCTTCATTTGGCTCCCTAATTTWCATARTGGTTGGCTACTACTGCTTTTTGGTGATTTTTCAAAAATATTTCTTTATCTGCAAATAAATTATGAAGACATTCGATGATGTTAAATCCTCACTACAAGAATGATAGTTAGAAGAGAGCCTCATTCTGGTGTAAAATATAAAAGCTAATGTCATAATACCTATATGGTATTAAATATATTTTATATAGGCTTACTGATGTGATTTAAAGTGTCGACAATGGAGTAATCAACTGCTGCTTTCTGTTTATTAAAGCCCATGTTTAATACCTGCTTCATTTTTCAGTCATTCTTGTGGCGGCAAGTAGCCTAGCGGTTAGAGGGGGGAGGCCGGTAGCCTAGCGGTTAGAGGGGGGAGGCCGGTAGCCTAGCGGTTAGAGGGGGGAGGCCGGTAACCAAAAGGTTGCTAGATCGAAATCCCGAGCTGACAAGATAAAAAAAATCTGTCGTTCTGCCCCTGAACAAGGCAATTAACCCACTGCTCCCCGGTAGGCCATCATTGTAAATAAGAATTTGTTCTTAACTGACTTGCCTAGTTAAATAAAGGTTACGTTTAAACCCTACCGAAACGCAAACATCCTGCCCCCAGTCCCACCCACTAGTGATTGATTGACAGGCCAAACTGACAGAGATTTCACCCCGAGTTACAAAATCACACATTGCTTTCTTTTACCCAAAGTGTCCACAGCAGCTGAGACAACTAAAATTTGAAGAACAAACATCATGGCAATTAATATCTTGCAGTAAAGGTTGTTTTACATTGAAAATATTGCTGGACATATAGGCCTCGACCAGAGGTTCCCAACCAGGGGGTACTAGGACCCCTGAGGGTACTRGGTCWATCCACAGGGGGTACTAGGACCCCTGAGGGTACTTGGTCWATCCACAGGGGGTACTAGGACCCCTGAGGYTACTCGGTCTATCCACAGGGGGTACTTTAGAAGACTCATGAGACCATAGGCCTACTGGTAAAATGTACATGAGTGGGTTCTCCGGGCAGAGCAACATTTAGTTGGTGGTACAGTAACCAAAAAAGGTTGGGAACCCCTGGCCTAGACAATATCCGAATCCTGGAGGTAAAGTAGTTAAAGTATTAATTAATTGAACTCAAGGCATTAGAATGTACCAGAGGTCACTGAAATAGAGCTTGTTCGGCAAATGTCTGTGTTTGACCCAGTTAGTTACCTGTAGCTAGGACTACACCAGTGTTCTGTTTTGGCCTGGACTTTCTAAAGCTGCTTTTTGCTGTCACTCTGCTCTAGTTTTGGCTCAGGTTCTTCAGCTTGTTCTAGTCTTGGCCCAGTTACCCGTGGCCAGGTTGTCATTAGCTCTGATTCTGTGTTCCTTCCTGGTAGAATGTGTATCAAAGCATTGTGACACACAGTGTCTGTCTGTTCTCGTGCCCTGCTGTAAACTATGCTAATGACTATGGGGCTTAGCTTACCAACAAACTATGAGCTACTGTGATTGTAGCTACGGACTGATCCGACCTCAGCCTCACTCTCCAACCCACTGGATGGGAGAGTCACACAGTCTGCCGGAATTGTTCGTTTGGTATTGAGTTATTATGTTGCTGCTTTTGACCATGTAGTCGTTTAGGACCAGAGAGAGAAGATTGCTGGGGAAAGATGGAGGTTGGTACGTACCTGTTCCAGAAACCAGCCCAAACCGTAAACCCTCCTGTTCCTGGAGAGCTACCCTCCTGTAGGTTTTCACTCCAACCCTGTTCCTAGAGAGCTACCATTCCGTAGGTTTTCCACTCCAACCCTGTTCTCGGAGAGATACCCTCCTGTAGGTTAACACTCCAACACCTGTTCCTGGAGAGATACCCTCCTGTAGGTTTTTCACTCCAACCCTGTTCCTTGAGAGTACCCTCCTGTAGGTTAACACTCCCACCCTGTTCCTGGAGAGATACCCTCCTGTAGGTTAACACTCCAACCCTGTTCCTGGAGAGATACCCTCCTGTAGGTTAACACTCCAACCCTGTTCCTGGAGAGATACCCTCCTGTTGATTTTCACTTCAACCCAGTTGTAACTAACCAGATTCATCTTATAAACTAGCTAATTATTAACAATCAGATGCGCTAGATTAGGGTTAGAGTGAAAACCTACAGGACAGTAGTTCTCCAGGAACAGGGTTGGAGAGCCCTGGCCCTAGGAGTCTAGAGATCTGAGAGGATTGAACAGGGTTGGAGAGCCCTGCCCTAGAGTCTAGAGATCTGAGAGGATGAACAGTTGTGAGCAATGTGGCAAAACATTCCACCTAGCCTATCAGAGGGCAAGGTGCCATGCAGCAACTGGTGTAGCTTGTAGCTCAGGCTAGCCCTTGTGAACCAGGAAGTGGTCAGAATGGGGGATAGGTGTGAGAACCCTTGACTGTACAGTATGAAGATGGGCTAAAACTGCTTCTCCAATAGAAATCCGATCACACTTGTTGATGTCATGGTAACGTAGGCTAGCTAAGCTCATCGCTAGAAACAGGTCGTCGCCTCTACCGCTCGGCTCGCGCCAAACTGAGCAAGTGCAGGCCGTCAAATCAGAAAGGCAGTCCTTTCGATATAAAGTCGTTTTTTTGTTGTTGACAAAAATGAAAACGCGTCAGTTTGTCACTTTCACGAGGTTGGAGTAATAACATGTTAAACGTGAAGACATCGTCTTCTTCTTCATCGTCTTCTTCATCGTCGTCTTCTTCATCTTTCCATTTGGAGAATATTAACTATGGAAGAATTTTTCACTCCTCTCATGACTTGTCATACCCTGGCGTGGTCTGTTTTGTCTGTTTCGCAAGTGTCCCAAAAGCTGGGAGAGGTTGGCTGTTTAAACAGGTGGTTTCTCTACAGGTTCAGAGAGGCTACAGAGAGTTAAAGGATACTTCAGGATTTGGCAGTCAGATGAACTCGCAGATAAAAAAAAGTCTCTGCATCCAGTAGGAAGGAAGTTGTGTGGTAGTTTTGCGAGCCAATGCTAACTAGTGTTACAAGAGACGTCCAGTCATGGCGCTATCTACTAGGAGGCTAGCAGTTACCATAGACTTCAAGTCATTGCGCTAATGCTAGTTAGCAGTTGCAGTAACTCTAGTGAGGAACTTCCTTCCAACTGCACACAGAGACATAAAAATGGTTATCCACGAGTTCATCTGACTCTGAATTTTATAAAGGGCCAAAATCCTGAAATATCCCTTTTAAGAGTGTGGGAAGAACATGAATGTGTGCTGTGTTCTCATATTTGTGCCTGTGTGTGTGTGTGTGAAGCAGCAGGTTCTTATGTAAGGAGGACAGGCAGGCTGGATGGCTTTTTGGTCTCTGGTCGCCCTCATGTGACACGGCTATTTCTAGACCCGTCTCCCCCCTCTCCTTCTCCCCCCTCTCCTTCTCACCCCTCTCCTTCTCACCCCTCACCCTGTAGCTATGGAGCAAACCGCAGATATGTTCCACCTCTGGGCGGGGCATGGCTGTCAGATAGCTGTTGTTCTTGCTTCGTGCTCCGCTGGTGACATGCATCTGTTATATGGTGTAATCTAGAGGTCGACCGATTATGATTTTTCAATACCGATACCAATTTATTGGAGGACCCCCCAAAAAAAGCTGATACCGATTAATCGGCCGATTTTATTTTCCCAGATTTTTGTTTATTTTACACATACACACGCTGAAAATGTAAAGTAAATACCGTACTGAGCTGAGCCGTGCCGTACTGCTCCGAGCCGTGTCAAGCTGTACTGAGCTGGACTGGTTACACATCCACCATAGTTACTGGATCTGTGCTGAAGAGGGAAATGTGGAAAGAAAATGTCTGAGCCAGCGCATTACGGTTCGGGTCAACACGACAGTTAGAAAATGGTCTCTTGGATTGGCTGAAATAGGATTAGCTTAAATTGGATTGGCTAAAATGACACATCCAGTGGCGCAGGTGTGATATCCTCAAGTAGTCGGGCAACGGGTCTGATAGGCTGAAGTAGTCGGGCAACGGGTCTGATAGGCTGAAGTAGTCGGGCAACGGGTCTGATAGGCTGAAGTAGTCGGGCAACGGGTCGGATACTATGGCGTTTGACTGTAGGGTAGAGGTCACACACGCAGTGTGTGATATAATGGTGGGCGAGAGTAGTCTTTCCTCTGGGGGTTCCTCTCTTAACAGGTGGTGACATCTTTATAGAATTTCACACATTCCAGCCATGTCATTGGCTCACAGTGACCACATGTCCCCTTCCAGAAACAATCCCTGACATATGCCCTACACCCTACACCCTAGGCCATACACCCTACACCTAGGGCTGGGCGGTATACCGTATTTTACGTTATACCTGTATTGATGCAGGGACCGGTTTGGGTTTTTACTTTACCTTCTATACCGGTATTTGAATGTTTGGTTTGTTAAATGTGATACGCCGTGTGTAACGTCTATTTTTATAGTTTACTCTGCTACTTGAGTCATCTCTCTCCGCTCTTTCTCTCTGTGCCACTTTCCACACGGACCTAGCCCCGACACTTGGGTTCAGTCAACATGGTCAATGCAGCACATGTAACGATGTTGGTGACAACAATGCTGTTATCACTTTGCTTCATATAAATCCAGCAGCGTTCTATAATTACACGATTTAGTTTGTAGTTTCTTACATCAGCAAACAGCTAGTTTGTCTTTTCTTAGCAAAGTTGCCCTAAATCTTGTGAGACGTTAATTGTTAGCCGCTAATGCTAATAGCTAGGTAGCTAGCTAATAAATGTACTGAGTCAGAACAAACGTAGCTAGCTAATACAGCCTGATAATACCAGTGATGGTGGAGGCCTAAATCAGCATGTTGTTTGTGCAACAGGATCTTCTAAAACAAAGAGGATCATGAAGTTGCTAAGAGAAAACATGCAATGTAGCAACAGGCTTTATAGCGATCAACCTAGGAAACACTTGTCAACACTTTAGTTCCTTACCTGTCACAATAACTCCTCCCTGGCATTTAATTTGTTTTCCCATCTCAACAACATTGTATTCAAAGTGCCCACTATTATATTCTAACTATAGAATTAGAATAGTCATTCTATTCCATGATTCCAACAGTTTTGCTCTGATTCGGAAGTCAAATCTCAATTGCAACATTTGTGTTAAAATAAGCATAGATTATTTCCCGTATCGTGCAGTCCTACGTGGCAGTGTGGAACTTATCTCAATTGAGCAATGAAAAAAGTACTTCAGTAAAATACTTTAGAGTACTACTTATGTATTTTTGGGTGTCTGTACTTTACTATTTTTGACAACTTTTACTTCTACTTTACTACATTCCTAAAGAAAAATACATACATTTTCCCTGACCCCCAAAAGTACTGTTACATTTTGAATGATTAACAGGAGAGGAAATGGTCTAATTCACGCACTTATCAAGAGAAACTTCCCTGGTCATCTCTCTGCCTCTGATCTGGCGGACTCACTAAACAGAGAACATTCCCTGGTCATCCCTACGCCTCTGATCTTGGCGGACTCACTAAACACAAATGCTTGTTGTAAATGATGTCTGAGTTGTGGAGTGTGCCCCTGGATATCCGTAAATGTAAAAAAGAAAGAAAAGAAAAAAAGAAAATGGTGCCATCTGGTTTGCTTAATATAAGGAATTGAAATTATTTACACTTTTACTTTTGATACTTAAGTACATCTATCAATTACATTTACTTGTGATACTTAAGTATATTTTAAAACAAATACTTTACTCAAGTAGTATTTTACCGGGTGACTTTCACTTGAGTAATGTTTTCTATTAACCTATTGTTTACTCAAGTAAGTATGACAACTGGGTACTTTTTCCATCGCTGCAATGAGAGTGCAGGAAATGCATAAATGATAAAAGTGCTGAAATTAGTTTTGGTTGGAATGAACAGTATTAAACCAATCAGAATGGAAAAGACTCATTGAAATCACTTATAATGTATGCGTGCCACCCTAGATCACTCACTACTCATAAAACAAATGTATAACTTTTAGTATTCAAAAACAAAAATGACCGTCATACCGTCCAAATGTGTTAATATACCGTGATATAATATTTTGGCCATATCGCCCAGCTCTACCTACACCCTACCCCCTAGGCCACTACACCTGAGCTCGTCACTCTGATGGGACTGGATGGGTGAAAGCAATATGGCCCAAATGGGAGGTTTTATATCTGTACACTGTACTGGTGTGGCCAGATTATTTATTTTATTTCACCTTTATTTCACCTTTATTTAACCAGGTCGGCTAGTTGAGAACAAGTTCTCATTTGCAACTGCGACCTGGCCAAGAATAAAGCAAAGCAGTTCGACACAAACAACAACACAGAGTTACACATGGAATAAACAAACGTACAGTCAATAATACAGGTGAAAAAAATCTATACAGCATGTGCAAATGATGTAGGATAAGAGAGGTAAGCGTGCTGATAGAAGGGAGGAAATGCTTTGACCCTTCATGATTACGAGTTGATCTCTGGAAAATCCCCTCCCCTCGCTGTCATCTCTCCTCTCCCTTCATCCACCCTCTCCTCCCCCCTCCTCCACGTCACTTCTCTTTCACCCCAGACATCCAGTCCTCCTCCTACCCCCTTCTCTTCCTTCATCCACCCTCTCCTCTCCCCCTGTCCTTCTCCAACCCCCTCCTCTCCTGTCATCCACCCTCTCCTCCCTCCTGTCCCTTCATTCACTCTCCTCCCTCCTCTCCCGTCCTCTCTCCTCTCCCTGTCCTTCCTCCTCTCCCTGTCCTCCTCCTCTCCATGTCCTCCTCTCTTCTCCCACCTCCTCCTACCCTGTCCTCCTCCCCAGTCGTCCTCCTCCCTTGTTCTCCCCTCCTCTCCTCCCCTGTCCTCCTCCTCTTCTCCTCTGTCCTCCTCCTCTTCTCCCCAGTCCTCCTCCTCTCCTCCCCATGTCACCGGAACACAGGCAGACCACCTGTCACAAAGACTAGTCCTCACAGTCAAGCCTGCTGTGACAGTACTGACACACACACAGTTTTAAAACCTGGTCTGGACAAGTTACATCATAATATTAAGCTTCTTTCTATCTGATATGAAACAATGTAACAATTAATCCATGTCACACTTTGAGGAGCCTACAAATCCCTGGAAACGTGGAGATTATATTTACATGAGCTCTCTCTCTATATGGATATATATA
>NW_019942645.1:46280-48862 GCF_002910315.2 Salvelinus sp. IW2-2015
GTACAGTGGGGAGAACAAGTAGTTGATACACTGCCTATTTTGCAGGTATTTCCTACTTACAAAGCATGTAGAGTCTGTCATTTTATCATTAGGTACACTTCAACTGTGAGAGACGGAATCTAAAACAAAAAAATCCAGAAAATCACATGTATGATTCTTTTAAGTAATTATGTGCCATTTTAGTTCGCATGACAGTAAGTATTTGATACATCAGAAAAAGCAGAAACTAATATTTGGCGTACAGAAAACCTGGTGTGTTGCAAAATTACAGAAGATCATACGTTCCGTTAGTTAATTGACCAGGTTTGCACACACTGCAGCAGGGATTTTGGCCCACTCCTCCATACAGACTTCTCAGCATTCACTTCAGGTTCGGGCTTGTCGCTGCGAACAATACGGACTTCAGCTCCCTCCAAAGATTTTCTTTTTGGGTTCAGGTCTGGCAGACTAGGCTAGCCCACTCCAGGAACTGAGATGGCTTCTTACGGAGCCACTCCTTAGTTGCCCTGGCTGTGGTTCGGGTCTTGTTCATCTGGAAGACCCAGCCACGACCCATTCTTCAATGCTCTTACTGAGGGAAGCGAGTGTTGGCCAAGGATCTCGCGATACATGGCCCCATACCATTCCTCCCTCAATACGGTTTGCAAGTCGTCCTGTCCCCTTTGCAGAAAAGCATCCCAAACGAATTGATGTTTCCAAACCTCCATGCTTCACGGTTAGGGATGGCTGTTCTGGGGTCTGTACTCATCCTTCTTCTTCTCCAAACACGGCGAGGTGGAGTTTAGACCAAAAAAGCTCTATTTTTGTCTCATCAGACCACATGAACCTTTCTCCCATTCCTCCTCTGGATTATCCAGATGGCATGGGCAAACTTAGACGGGATCTCGCTCCAGTGCATTCAGAAAGTATTCAGACCCCTTGACTTTTTCCACATGTTACATTACAGCTTTATTCTAAAATTGATTAAATATTTTTAACCCCTCATCAATCTACACACAATACCCCATAATGACATCACAATACCCCATAATGACATCACAATACCATATAATGACAAAGCGAAAACAGTTTTTTTGTTGTTGAATTTTTAGCAAATTTATTAAAAATAAAAAACAGTTGACAGTGCATGTCAGAGCAAAAACCAAGCCATGAGGTCGAAGGAATTGTCCGTAGAGCTCCGAGACAGGATTGTGTATCGCTCAGAAAGATGGCAGGAATATGAGCATTTGTGATTTCAGACTTTTTTTGTTATGATACTTATACTTAACACAGTGGGCTCCATCATTCTTACATGGAAGAAGTTTGGAACCACCAACTCTTCCTAGAGCTGGCCGCCCGGGCCAAACTGAGCAATCTGGGGAGAAGGGCCTTGGTCGGGGAGGTGATCAAGAACCCGACGGTCACTCTGAATGAGCTCCAGAGTTCCTCTGTGGAGATGGGAGAACCTTCCAGAAGGACAACCATCTCTGCAGCACTCCACCAATCAGGCCTTTATGGTAGAGTGGCCAGACAGAAGCCACTCAGTAAAAGGCACATGACAGCCCGCTTGGAGTTTGCCAAAAGGCACCTAAAGGACTCTCAGACCAAAAGAAACAWGATTGTCTGGTCTGATGAAACKAAGACTGAACTCTTTGGCCTGAATGCCAAGTGTCACATCTGGAGGAAACCTGGCACCATCCCTACGGTGAAGCACAGTGGTGGCAGCATCATGCTGTGGGGATGTTTTTCAGCGGCAGGGACTGGGAGTCTAGTCAGGGCTTGAAGCAAGGTCTCTGATCTGTCTTGAGTGTGCCCCGGACTTGAGACCCGATCGAACATCTCTAAGAGGAGACCTAAAAATGCTGTGCAGTGACACTGTCCCATCGACACCTGCAAATTCTTCGGACCTCATGTTGGTTTTGTGCTCTGAATGATGCACGGTCACATCGGGACTTATATAGAGGTTGTTACCTTTCCAATCACTGTCTATCATTTGAATTTACACAGGACTCCAAGCAAGTTGTTAGAAACAGTAAGGATGATTCAGTGGAAACAGGATGCGACGCACTCAATGTCTAGTCTCATCAGAACGGGTCTGAACATACTTATGGTAATCAATGTATATTATATATTTTATATATATATTATAAATGTGGCAACATTTATGAAACTGGTTTCGTTTGGTCATTATGGGGAATTTGTGTAGATTGATGAGTAAAAAAATGGTTGACCATTATTACAGAAAGGCTGTATGTAACAAAAATGTGGAAAAAGGTCAAGGGGTCTGAATACTTCACCGTGCATTGCTTACGTAAGCTATCTGAGCTTTGGTCTGATGCTTTAAGCCACATTCACGGGTGATTAAATATTAAGACATCACAAAATAAGACACACAAAAGACTTAAAGGGAGTCGGGATTCTGGTGGCTTGTTTAGCAGATTCTACCTCGTATTACTTGCTCCTGTATAAGTTGTGGGCAGTAATAGTAACTCTATACCCAGGTGTGTTGGTCACACTTTTTCCATTGGAGCTGGCCAATCTGATCTACCATTGTGTCCGCTATTCTGCGTGTCGCCAGTTCCTGTTTTCATATGTCTTTCGTG
>NW_019942645.1:49306-69181 GCF_002910315.2 Salvelinus sp. IW2-2015
TAGGATCTTTTCGAAATCATAACGGTTATCAAAGTACATGAGATATTCTTCTTATAATCACTGCTTCTAGACCGTCTTTTAGGACCTCAACTGGAGCGATATGTTATCCTTCCAATCAGTACTAACAACCTAAGTCACTACACCAATTGACATACACATGATGGCTTCGGAAACTAAGTTCTCTTAATGTCCTTGAGTGCCCGACTTGTAACGCGATTTCTCGAACATCTCTAATGATATCCTATAAAAAGCTCGTAACAGTTTCATTTATTTTATAATAAAGTCTTCGTATCTCAATCATTGTCATGTGATTTTAATAAAAATTATATCTAAATGAAAATTTGACAAATCTAAAAGTAACTTTTTTCCCCCATTGCCAACTATGTAAATAGCCTGCTTAAAGCCAACAAATAGAAACGTTGCAGCTTGCAGGTAAAAAATATCCTAATTTAAAAAAAATATATATATATATATATATTTTTTTTTATATACATTACGTTTAATATATAACATTACGTTGGCTTCGCCATGGCCTGTCTGCAAGGAACTTGAAACATTGTATCGACTTGATCCAGCCTGAAGCTTGGCTAACAAACTTGCAACATTGTATAAAATATTCTGGACCCTCAGACTTTCCCTGGAGCTACGGAGTTGCACCGCTGTAGGATATTTGTGCAAGGGATAAGAAGTAAGCAGTTAGGCCTATTTTTCAGACGTTTCCTCTGGATCAGAGCATTACATTTTTCCCCCTTTCACGCCGAGTGTTTATCGAAAGGGAGAGAGCTGGAAATATTTTTCATATACATTGAGGAACTATTGTCATTCTCAATGGATGTAAAAAAAACAGACATTGTTTACTTGCTGTTTGAGGTGAAGAAAACATTACTTTGAGAAGCTCCACAGCTCATTAGTGGTGGTGAGTTAAGACCATCAGAAATACTATCAGATCCACAAATGGGCACATTTATAAGCCTACAGTTGCGCACAGGCCAGGTAGCCGAGGCCTACTTCTAGGAGTAATCAGGTGCATTGACAGGAGCGCTCCAAACAAAACACAATGAACAAATTGACAAAACTCGTAGATGTTATGAAATAAACCCAAACTCGTTTCTCACAAGTGTAGCCCAGGTTGTCCGCTTTGACAATGACAACAACTGTAAAATACTCTACTATATTTAATACATTAAGAGAAGTTATGGTAAACAAACATTGTAGATTTTAGAAATTATGGTAATTAAATGTACTACTGTTGTGCCAATCTCTTTGGCCTTTGCAATGGACACCGGTGTTAAATATTTTTTAATTTTTTTGCAACTGAGAAACAAAAAAATMTGCGGTCCACCAACAGCCTATCGACCAGCTGACTAAATGGGGTCAGCCCTAGTTGGTTCGAGTCGTCATGTGAAATTCCCTACTGTATTGTGACTGCTCCCAGTGCTCCGGAACAGCAACATTCCTGGTGGTTTTTTCAGAACGACGTTGACTCGGGCTTCTTAACGGTTAGCTGCTAATGCTAATGCTAGCCGACATGTTTGGGAGTATTACCGCAGGTTCTGCCTTAGAATAACAGGCCTCAGATAAGCCCCTGACTCGCGTACCTAATCCTGCAGGCCTCATGGCGCACGCTGCACACCCTCCGTCCGAACGCGCATGTCTGATCAGTGATCTGCAGAGCCTCCTAGCAGTCTTGTGATGGTACAGCAGCATCCACAGGATCCAGACACCCATACATACCCCACAAGACATGCCACAGGGTCTTTTCACAGTCCCCAAGTCCAGAACAGACTATGGGAGGCACACAGTACTACATAGAGCCATGACTACATGGAACTCAATTCCACATCAAGTAATTGATGCAGGCAGTGAAATTAGATTTTAAAAAACAGATTAAAAAACACCTTTATGGAACAGCGGGGACTGTGAAGCAACACAAACATTGGCACAGACACGTGCATACACACACACACACACACACACACACACACACACGCGCGCGATAACATACGCACTATACATGCACATGGATTTAGTACTGTAGATATGTGGTAGTGGTAGAGTAGGGGCCTGAGGGCACACAGTGTGTTGTGAAATCTGTGAATGTATTGTAACGTTTTGAAAATTGTATAAACTGCCTTAATTTTGCTGGATCCCAGGAAGAGTAGCAACTGGTTTGGCAGCAGGATATTTGAATGAATACACATTTTTCCTTTCTGTCCTCACTCTGTGGCCCCCAGCCTACACCAGCCAGGCAGCACAGCCAGCCGGTCAACAGTCAACAGCCAGCCAGGCAGAAATGCTGTTAGCTGGGTCATGTGCTGAAAGCCTGGATTAGGAGCAGGACGTCTGATCCAGCTTAGGAAACACGCATGGGCGCACAGTAGGGTGGGCTGTATTCAGATTTTCATATCGTCATACCGTACCTTCTCTCATCCCAGGATTTACGGAATTACCGGCTTAGTACGCAAGGGGGCGCTAAAAAGGCAAACTAACCATGGGTGTCTATTACCAGCAAACCTAACAAAATTAGACAGTACAAGCTCAATTTCTGTAGACCTGCTATAGCTCAATATATGCTAAACAACACGAACTAAACTAATCAACCGGGCAATCCAGTTATGTAAAGTATACATGTATAAGTAGTAACTAACCGAATGTCATATTTTTTGGTTGAGTTTGCACATACAAGTGAATGTGAACAAGAGACATGTGAAAATGAACAAGATTTGAAGCATCCACATTTTACCCTGGAGCTAACTCTGCAAAATAGCACTACTGGGTATTTTGAAAAGCCATAGTCATAATCGGAATACTTTAAGCAAAGTGTATTTTGTAATATGTAATCTTAGCAGTATAGAAGGGAAAGGTTCAGAACTTGTGAAACGGGACAGTTAACGTTATGGCAAATATAAATACCAATAGTGATGGTCTTAAGAGAAAGACGGGGAGGTGTAGGGAGCTGAAGGTGGAACAAAACAAGAACTTCATTAAAATATACTGTGTCTGTAAACGTATCAACAGTACTAGTCAAAAGTTTGGACACCTACTAATCAAGGGTTCTTTATTTTACTATTTTCTACATAGTATATAATAGTGAAAAACGTCACAACTATGAAATCACACATAGGTCATCTATAAACAAATTTATATATTTCAGATTGCTCAAAGTAGCCACCCTTTGCCTTGACAGTTGTAACTCTTGGTATTCCTCAACCAGCTTCACCTGGAATGCTTTCCAAACCGTCTGAAGGGTCCCACATATACTGAGAACTGAGTTGGCTGCTTTCCTTCACTTGGCGGTCCAACCAATCCCATCACCACTCATTGGGTTGAGGTCGGGTGATTGTGGAGGCCAGTGTCATCTGATGCAGCATCCATCACTCTCTTTGGGTCAAAGTACAGTTTTCCACCAGTCCAAGTCCATTGCTCATGTTTCTTGGCCCAAGCAAGTCCTCTTCTTATTGGTGTCCTTTAAGTTTCTCTGCAGCAGTTTGATCATGAAAGGCCTGATTTCATGCAGCCCCTCCCGAACAGTTGATGTTGAGATGTGTTTGTACTGAACTCTGGAAACATTTATTGGGACGGGCTAATTGAGAGAATCTAATGAACTTTCCTCTGCAGCAGAGGTAACTCTGGGTCTTCCTTACCTGTGGCGGTCCTCATGAGAGCCATTCATCATAGCGCTTAATGTTTTTGCGACTGCTCTTGAAGACAACCAAAGTTCTTCAAATTTACAGATGACGACCTTCATGTCTTAAAGTAAAGAGGACTGTCATTTCTCTTTACTATTTGACTGTTCTTGCCATAAAAGGACTGGTTTTTACAAATAGGCTATCTTTGTATCACCCCCTACCTTTGTCACAACACAACTGATTGTCTCAAAGGCATTAAGAAGGAAGTCCACAAATTATCTTTAGACAGACCAACCTGTAGATAATGTGAAATGCATTCCAGGTGACTACCTATGAAGCTGTTTGAGAGAATGCCAAGATGCCTGATGACACGCTTTGCACATAAGGGTGGCTACTTTGAAGAAATCTGAAATCATAAAATATAAATTTTGATTTAAACACTTTGTTTTGGTCTACTACAATGATTCCATGTGTTATTTCATAGTTTTGATCTCTTCACTATATCTGTCATGTAGAAAATAGTAAAAAAAATAAAGAAAAACCTGATGAGTAGGTTGTGTCCTAACTTTTGACTGGTACTGGTATGTTCAGAACTTTTGTGAAAGCACACAGTTAAAAATACATGGCAAACAGAAAATAAAACGGAATAAAATGGGAGGGGTGGAGGGTAGTGGAAGATAAAAACAAACATGTCTGTACAGTGCGTTCGGAAAGTACTCAGACCCCTTTACTTTCCCCACATTTTGTTACGTTACAGCCTAATTCTAAAATGTAATGTTTTTTCTTCTCATCAATCTACACACAATACCCTATAATGACGACGCAAAAACTGACATTTTTGAAATAAAAAATTAAGTTACTGAAATCACATTTACATAAGTATTCAGACCCTTTACTCAGTAATTTGTTGAAGCACCTTTTTGCAGCGATTACAGCCTCGAGTCTTCTTGGGTATGACGCTACAAGCTTGGCACACCTGTATTTGGGGAGTTTCTCCCATTCTTCTCTGCAGAGCCCCTCAAGCTCCCTCAGGTTGGATGGGGAGCGTCGCTGCACAGCTATTTTCAGGTCTCTCCAGAGATGTTTGATGGTATTCAAGTCCAGGTTCTGGCTGGGCCACTCAAGGACATTCAGAGACTTGTCCCGAAGCCACTCCTGCGTTGTCTTGGCTGTGTGCTTAGGATCGTTGTCCTGTTGGATGGTGAATCTTCTCCCCAGTCGGAGGTCCTGAGCACTCTGGAGCAGGATTACATCAAGAATCTCTCTGTACTTTGCTCCGTTCATCTTTCCCTCGATCCTGACTAGTCTCCATGTCCCTGCCGCTGACAAACATCCACACAGCATGATGCTGCCACCACTGTGCTTCACCGTAGGGATGGTGCCAGGTTTCCTCCAGATGTGACGCTTGGCATTCAGGCCAAAGAGTTCAGTCTTGGTTTCATCAGACCAGAGAATCTTGTTTCTCATGATCCGAGGGTCCTTTAGGTGCCTTTTGGCAAACTCCAAGCGGGCTGTCATGTGTCTTTTACTGAGGATTGGCTTCCACAGGTGGACTCCAATCAAGTTGTAGAAACGTCTCAAGAATGAACAATGGAAGGAAACAAGATGAACTTGAGCTCAATTTTAGTCTCATAGCAAAGGGTTAGAATTATAATTAATTTTACCTTTTATTTAACTAGGCAAGTGAGTTAAGAACAAATTCTTATCTTCAATGACGGCCCAGCAACAGTGGGTTAAACTGCCTTGTTCAGGGGCAGAACAACAGATTTTTACCTTGTCAGCTCGGGGATTTGATCTAGCTACCTTTCGGTTACTGGCCCAATGCTCTAATCACTAGGCTACCTGCCGCCCCTGAATACTTATGTAAGTAAGGTATCTTTTTAATAAATTTGCAACATTTTCTGAACCTGTTTTTGCTCTGTCATTATGGGGTAGATTGATGGGGGGGGGGTAATACTTTTTTAGAATAAGGCTGTAACGTAAAACATTTGGGAAAAAGTCGAGGGGTCTGAATACTTTCCGAATGTATAAGCTGGAAGTAGAACCCTAAGTGTTGTTGATTAGTGTACTCCAATTAGGGTGCCTGGCTACCCAGAATCCTTGCTCCGGCCAAACGATACACCACGCTTGTGGAAGCTAGTGTCTTTTCCACAATGAGTCTGGATCTGAGGACATCTCCGACACTTCACCGAAAGTGAACACATTGAGTTTGAGTTTANTTGAGTTTAGATCGATCAGCTTTTCCAAACCCTCAAAGCAAAATGTTTCAGAAATATTGATCACACAGGAGCTGTGGCTCGATTTTATTTGTATTTAAAAGGCGATTAGTTGAGTATTGGTTGTGTCAAAGGGGAAATTATGACTGTACAGGTTTTTTAAGTAGAGACTACAGAATGTTGGTGTAATATGACTTCTATGTCTTAAGCTGTCCACATGCTTCCCAGACAAAATAGTTCTGAAGAGTTTGTGCATATATTATGCGGACATTTTGTGATGTTTTTTTTTGTTGTCTGTTTGGGCACATTTTTTTTTCTGTAATCAAACTAAAGTTCAGAGTCGAAGTCTACGCCCCTTCGTTGGTGATTGGTCAATTACAGGGATTCGTCAATATCTATAGTCTTTTTCATTCCACGAGAGACAACTTGTTTTCATGCAGTTTTTTTTGTTTGTTGAAATACCGCACCCAAATCTTAGTTAGATTTAAAATTGTGCGACTATGATCTTCTCGGCAAACACGTCAATTTATGACATGATTTCTGGAGTTGTTAATTAATTCAGAATATTTTGTCAGAAGTTTAATACTGGCTATGTCATCTCAAAATAGTACTATTGCTGCTCTTCTTTTATCAAGCGAAGGTCTTTTTAAGGAAGTATGTGAGCGCCCTCATTCGGTTTCGGCTAGGCGCCAGCCAAACTGAAGCATACTGATGGCTTTATTAGTAACACACGTAGTTATGTGGTACAAACATMTTGTATTTCCATTTATTATGGATCCCCCGTTAGCTGTTGCCAAGGCAGCAGCTACTCTTCCTGGGGTCCAAACATTATTAAAGCACTTACATATAAATCCCAAAAAGATAGAACAGTACATCAAACATTTTGTGTTGTGTCCTGATTTTACAAAGCCTTACAAAACAGTTGTATTTCCACATACAATGTCCTCTAGAGCAGATAGTTGTTAGTGGGAGAACAGTCTCCTCAGACACTGGAGAGAGTTGACCTGTCATGTATTTCAACACCTGGACCGGACTTTCCCAACAGCACAACGCAGGAGAGGGTCGATTTTTGTTTCTTGTTCTAAAGGTTTTGTTTTTGGTCATGTTAAGGCTACGCTGGAAATTGTGTGTTTAGAGAGGGAAAGAGATGCCATTTTGTAAGTCCCAGCTGTTGTCAACCTGACTAACAGTTTTACTAGGTGCCGAGATGATTTATGAAAGTGTGTCTGTGTGGGTCCTGCAGACTTACTGTGTGTTTGTGTAAGAGCTTTTAAAGAAAGTTTCTGGCAGAGTTGTTGTCATTCCTGAGGGCCCCCCCATTGTGGTTAGCTGGAGTTTGCTGTGTTTGTCCTTCCTCGCCGTGCAAAGACAGTTACCCCCCACCTTCCCCGACCGCCGCCGGCGTCAAGGCAACAGGTGCAACACACCCAGGGGTCCCGTGTTCTGATTGGTTCAACATCGCTGGACGCACACCCAACGTCCAACCCATGGTCCATGAGCAAGCAATGTCTTATTTAACTACAGGATTAGAACTAGTTAGTGGTATTGTTGTTCGTTTCATTGATCTGTTCAGAGAAGTTTAAAAGCATTGGATTGGTGTGAGCTAGAGGGATTTTACACAACAGTTCATGAGGGGAAGTGAACAAGTGCACACTAACGAGTGAGTGAGAGGAGAGGGGAAACTGACGCGAGGAGAGGGGCGAGGGGAAACAGAGAGAGAGAGAGAGGACAGAGGGGTAACAGAGGAAACTAACAGCTCCTCTCAGACTAGCAGGCGAGAGAGAGAGGACAGAGGGGGTAACAGAGAGGAAACTAACAGCTCCTCTCAGACTAGCAGGCGAGAGAGAGAGATGCAGCATGGCACCATGGCACACAGCAAGTCACCCACCGCTACCCCAAGCCTTAGCCTCACGACCGCACCAGACACATACCAGACTTCCAATGCTGGTGTGTGTGTGTGTGTGTGTGTGTGTGCATTCTCTTGTCAGAGGAGGTTGGTTTGATGTTGATGTGTTCTCTTGTCAACCAAATATGCCAGATACAGTTGTTGTGGAGGGAGGTGCTCATTTTGGAAGTCGGTTGCCCTTTTGACTCCTACATGACCTTTGCTGAAATACCAGCCCCGTGTCACGCCTGAACAGCCTTGTTTATCTGTACAAACTTGTAGCGCTGATATTTGGCCGTCTCTGCCACGTACATAGTAGAGATGTGCATAGAGATTTGAATATGCGAACGGATGTTAGTATTCGAGGGGGTGTAGAATGTGTGTACATTTTTTATAAGCCTATTTTAACACATGCTTTTTTGAAATAAAATGTAAATATCCATTTGACGTTGTTACCTACAAGGATATACCATGACATTTTCATATTATTAATTTAATAAAAACAAACTTTTCTATGTTTATTTTTTTTTGTATTATTATTTTTATATTTTACCCCCTTTTTTTCCCCTCCCCAATTTGGATCTTGTCTCGTCGCTGCAGCTCCCCAACGGCCTCGGGAGGCGAAGGTCGAGTCATGCGTCCTCTGAAACATGACCCGCCAAACCGCGCTCCTTAAAACCCGCCAGCTTAACCCTGAAGCAACCCCCACCAATGTGTCGGAGGAAACACCGTTAAACGGGTGACCTGAGTCAGCCTGCAGGCACTCGGCCCGCCACAAGGAGCCAAGTAAAGCCCCCCCCGGCCAAACCCTAGTGGTTAGAGCGTTGGGCCAGTAACTGAAAGGTTGCTGAATCGAATCCCTGAGCTGGCAAGGTAAAAATCTGTCGTTCTGCCCCTGAACAAGGCAGTTAACCCACTGTTCCCTGGGCACCGAAGACGTGGATGTTGATTAAGGCAGCCCCGCCGCACCTCTCTGATTCAGAGGGGTTGGGTTAAATGTGGAAGACATTTCAGTTGAATACATTCAGTTGTAAAACTGACTAGGTATCCCCCCCCTTTCCTTAACCCGGGCGACGCTGGGCCAATTGTGCACCGTCCTATGGGACTCCCGGCCACGGCCGTGGCACAGCCCGGGAATGAAACCGGGGTCTGTAGTGACGCCTTCGACCACTGCGTCACTCGGGAGGTTTCAATGTAGTTATTATGTCGTGTGCCCCAATAAAATAAAGACTGGTAGACTTCAACYTGTGTGTTGTTTATGTRGGTCAATCAAAGCTGCAAAGAGGCTCAATTTGTAGTYGTGTGTAGGGAGAGTTCACTAARGCAATGCAAGATGGAGTAAAATTACAGAATTAAAAGGAGTAGGTTACAATGAGCAATCAACAGGTAGGTAGGCTGTTATTTTATCTGATTGGCGTTGGGGAGAATGTGCAAAATGTGAGCCTCAATTAGCTTAGCTAGCTAACTGGGTCTCTCTAGGCTACTCCAGTCAAGACAGGCACTGTTATATGAGATGACGTATAATATGGCGGCTGCTACAAGTTAGCTAGGAAAACCTTGGCTATTGCCAAGTAGCATCTCTCACTCTGCCTCTCATCTCACCGACACCCTTGCACAGCAGCGCTCAGGTAAAAAAAACAACACACAAAACAACTTAGATGCACTATGCCAGAACTGCCAACTCTCGCGCATAGGACCCTTTTCTTCTCACGCTCTCTCACGGCACACCTCTTATTGTCTATCTTTTTCCACACACACACAGACAGAGACACAGAGACACAGAGACACAGAGAGATTTTCTCTCCGCTGATTTTATAAAACTGTAAAAAGAGAAGGATGTTAGTGCTGTTTTATGTAAAGTGTTACTATTCCCGTCCATAAATCTATTGCAGAATGCAGCCGTCTGACAGCGTGTACTTAAGTCGATTTATTCTCTTACTTTCATTAGTCCCATCGTTTGGTGATTGGCATTTAGGCTGTGACAACAAAAAAATACAGCAGTATGTTTTTTAGCGGCGAAGAGTGGTAGGGTGACCTGATTTTGGAACTATGAAAATACTTTTTTTTAAACAGATTGTTAACCATAAAGTGTACATTTTTTATTCTAGAGCGGGGGGGGAGAATTTGGGTCAGGGGGCAGAGTTCTGTCATCTATTTTCTGTCATCTATTTCCTTGATTTAGTCTAATCAGTGGAACAATTCTCATTCTTAACAATGGGCTAAAATATATGGGTAATTACTGAGTTCTGACAACAGGAACACTACTGTTATTCCCCATACTTATTTTAGTGTTCTACTTCTTTAAAAACGCTCTAGTGTAATCACGTCTTTTGAAAATGAATGATATGAGGCGATGTATTTTTTTTTTGCAGGACAGTTTTGAAATAAGTCCTACAAATAAGCATTAGATATGAATTGGAATCAAATATAATTAGACAGTTTTAGTATTGGGCACATGCTAGGCAGAGATGGAAGGGGGGGACTCACAACTCATAAAACGCATCATATGTTGTCTGTGTAAAGCAAGATAATTGGCAAGGATCTTCAACTAGTACCTGAATATTGATATTCATTAGCTCTTTATTGAAGGTTTTGGTGCTTTTTGAGAAAGGAATTGTTAAACACCTTGCACTAGAGAAACATTTATTAGTGGTGGCCAACCCTCCTGGAGAGCAAGCAGGATTTTCATCCGGGCCTATTGTAGAGAGAGAGAGAGAGAGTTCACCCAAATTACAAAATGTTTGTGTCCTTGAAAGCAACATATGGACAAGGAGACTGCAATCTTATGATTTTGGCTACCCTCTGCCATCGACCATTAATCTAACAAACMTCCTGTGCAGAGCTTTGGTGTAGTGGTAASACTTTGGCACGTGTCACATACAACTTTCTACCTGAGAACAGAGATCAATCCCTGCTTCCAACCTCGCTGATGTTTCTAACATCTCCCTATCTCGTTCATTACTGTCTGAATMAAATGTCAAACCACCTAAAAATGTTTACAAAAATATGAGCACACTTAAAATGTCCCCCTCCCCAGAATTCTTTCTTTCTTTCTAAAAGTAACAAAATTGTCGAATTTTGAGTTAATTTAATGTTCAAGGCATCCTGAATACACCTGCCCTGTTTGTTTTGTTTTACACCCTGATCATAGGCCTTAAGCCTAAGCCGAAATACATATTTGCAGGAAATGAGCTTTAAAACTGTACAATTTTCCCAGTCCCCAGGATTGTGCCAGGGGGCAATGAAATTCACATGGCAAATCTCACTCCAAGCTTTCTTAAGATGTTGGCAGCCCTGCTATGCAGAAATCGCTATGCCATTTCCTGGTTGCAAAAAGCAACTATAGTGTAGAGAATCATACCATCTAAACCGCTGTGAAATATATTTTTCCATATCCAGAAATATAGTATTTATCTGTTTTGAAAGCTGGTGTACAAAACCCAAAGTAAGATGCAGAAAGGGAGGCATAGAAATAGGGTACATAGAACCTACCTCCCGCTTTGTAGACTTGCTTTCAATGAGAATGACAGATCTATAACACATTTCTATGTGAATTTGACTGGGCAGGGGCGTGGATGGGCCTGGGAAGAAGACGGATGTGGAGGTCCTGGGCCGGCGTGGTTACACGTGGTCTGAGGTTGTGAGGCCGGTTGGACATACTGCCAAATTCTTTAAAACAACATTGGAGGCGATTTTATGGTAGAGAAATGAACATTACATTCTCTGGCAACAGCTCTGGTGGACATTCCAGCAGTCAGCATGCCAATTGCATGCTCCCGCAAAATTTGAGACACGTGGCATTGTCTTGTGTGACACAACTGTACATTTTAGAATGGCCTTTTATTGTCCCCAGCACAAGGTGCACCTGTGTAATGATCATGCTGTTTAATCATCTTATTGATATGCCACACCTGTCAGGTGGATAATCTTGGCAAAGTAGAAATTCAGGCCAGAGTTCAAACTTGGTTTCATCAGACCAGAGAGTCTTGTTTCTCATGGTCTGAGTCCTTTGGGTGCCTTTTGGCAAACTCCAAGCGGGCTGTCATGTGCCTTTTACAGAGGCGTGGCTTCTGTCTGGCCACTCTACTYCCATAAAGGCCTGATTGGTGGAGTGCTGCAGAGAAGGTTGTCCTTCTGGAATGTTCTCCCATCTTGACAGAAGAACTCTGGAGCTCTGTCAGAGTGAACATTGGGTTCTTGGTCACCTCCCTGACCAAGGCCCTTCTCCCTTGATGGCTCAGTTTTGGTGGTTCCAAACTTCTTCCATTTAATAATGATGGAGGCCACTGTGTTCTTGGGGATCTTCAATGGGCAGAAATGTTTTGGTACCCTTCCCCAGATCTGTGCATCAACACAATCCTGTGTCGAGGCTCTACGGACAATTCCTTTGTCCTCATGGCTTGGTTTTTGCTCTGACATGCACTGTCCACTGTGGGACCTTATATAGACAGGTCTGTGCCTTTCCAAATCATGTCCAATCAATTGAATTTACCACAGGTGGACTCCAAGTTGTAGAAACATCTTAAGGATGATCAGTGGAAACAGGATGCACCTGAGCTCTATTTCGATGCTTATAGCAAAGGGTCTGCATTTTTATGTAAGTAAGYTATTTCTTTTTTTAATTTTTTTTTATACATTTTGCAAAAATTTCAAAACCTGTTTTTGCTTTGTCATTATGGGGCWCTGTGTTTGAGATTTATTTATTWAATCCATTTTAGAATAAGGCTGTAGCGTAACAAAATGTGGGAAAAGTGAAGGTGTCCTCACTTTCTCTCTTTCCAAATGCACTATGTAATTGGGAATTGGTAGACACTAACAATCAAATGCAAACAATACATACAATGAAGTTATGAAACCATAAATGTGCACAAATCGGCGCGAGAGAGAGCGCGCATTCTGGAGAGAGAAGTGCACTGCTTAGTCAATCCAATGTCTGCATTGGGCAGCATTTACGGTGATACGGCCTCAGCAGAAGTCAGGCATTCATACCTCTTGCGCTTTGCCGAGCAGCGCAGAGCTGTTGTCAAGGAAGTGATTTTGTGTTTTATACAGGGTGTACGGCCCCCCCCTACCGTCATCCAATCATGTCAATGCGGAACTATACAGAGCCCTCTGCATTGTTACAACATTTGGGAGGTGCACGGCGAAGCGGTACGGAGCTGGATTTGGCATCTGCATATCTCCTGGAGGCTCTGACCACATTTTCAAATCAAGCATAAATTGTCTTTTAGTCTAGGCCTCTGCAATGGATTTACAGTTGAAGTCAGAAGTTTACATACACCTTTGCCAAATACATTTAAACTCAGTTTTTCCACAATTCCTGACATTTAATCTTAGTAAAAATTCCCTGTTTTAGGTCAGTTAGGATCACCACTTTATTTTAAGAATGTGAAATGTCAAAATAATAGTAGAGAGAATGATTTATTTCAGCTTTTATTTCTTTCATCACAAATCACAGTGGTCCAGAAGTTTACAAACACTCAATTAGTATTTGGTAGCATTGCCTTTAAATTGTTGAACTTGGGTCAAATGTTTTGGGTAACCTTCCACAGCTTCCCACAACAAGTTGGGTGAATTTTGTCCCATTCCTCCAGACAGAGCTGTGTGTAACTGAGTCAGGTTTGTAGGCCTCCTTGCTCGCACACGCTTTTTTCAGTTCTGCCCGCAAATTTTCTATAGGATTGAGGTCAGGTTTGTGATGGCCACTCCAATACCTTGACTTTGTCCTTAAGCCATTTTGACACAACTTTGGAAGTATGCTTGGGGTCATTGTCCAGTTGGAAGACCCATTTGTGACCAAGCTTTAACTTCCTGACTGAATTCTTGAGATGTGCTTCAATATATCCACAATTTTCCTACTCATGATGCAATCTATTTTGTGAAGTGAACAGTCCCTCCTGCAGCAAAGCACTCCCACAACATGATGCTGCCACCCCCGTGCTTCACGGTTGGGATGGTGTTCTTCGGCTTGCAAGCCTCCCCCTTTTACGTCCAAATACGATGGTCATTATGGCCAAACAGTTATATTTTTGTTCCATCAGACCAGAGACATTTCTCCAAAAAAGTACGATCTTTGTCCCCATGTGCAGCTGCAAACCGTAGTCTGGCTTTTTTTTATGGCGGTTTTGGAGCAGTGGCTTCTTCCTTGCTGATCGGCCTTTCAGGTTATGTCGATATAGGACTCGTTTTACTGTGGATATAGATCATTTTGTACCTGTATCCTCCAGCATCGTCACAAGGTCCTTTGCTGTTGTTCGCTGGAATTGATTTGCACTTTTGGCACCAAAGTATGTTCCACTCTAGGAGACAGAACGCGTCTCCTTCCTGAGCGGTATGACGGCTGCGTGGTCCCATGGTGTTTATACTTGCGTACTTTTGTTTGTACAGATGAACGTGGTACCTTGGAGAGAAAAAAATCCCGCGAAGACGATATGCCCGCTGCTAAGACTATATTTGTATATATWTWTTTTTTTTAACTAGGCAAGACTATATGACTGCTGCAATGATAACCATGGTCATTGTAGTATAATGGTTGCTATGGCTATCATGGCTGTTGCCGTGTTAATGATTGCTGAAAAGAGTAGGACCAGGCAGACACAAAGACTCCAAGACAGACGGAGTACTGTATAAGGCTTTTCCTAGATCAGCCCAGAGTGAACAGACCCGACACCAGCACTCTGGCCTTTTAGATCGCAGAACTCTTAACAGCTGGCCATAGATCAGCTTGGAGAGCGATCCCTGTTTGTGTCGTTGTTTTGTTGTGAGAGCTGGTGTCTGCCTGTGAAGAGAGGAGGAGAGGGCAGCATAAAGAATACTGTTCATCTCTTCTTTGAAACGAGTGATTGTGCCATAGAGAGGCAGAGAAGAGGCAGGAAAACGCACCAGATTGTGTGTTTTGCATATTGCAGACTCAGACCTGCGAGTAGGGCTGTGACGGTCATGTAATTTTGGATGATGGTTATTGTCACAGTAATAACCGTTTTGAATAGCAACAACAACAAAAAATGTAGCGCTCGTGAAAAATATTTTATCCTCTCCGATCCTGACCGCATAGGTTGCCATGGAAATAGAATGAACAGGACYGYCGTCCCCATTCAAGTCAATAATGGCTGGGCTGACACCCATCGCAAGTGTACAGGGCCCATAGGCGCAAAGCAGGAAGTGAAAGCAGGATATGTACCCATTTTTTAATATGGGCTGTGATTTTGTTGATTCAACTCAAATGACYTGACAAAAATACATTCCACTGCGTGAGGCACATCGGTTAACATKATTTGAATGAACGTTCCGTATTACCATGGAAATGATCGCATCACAATACCAAGCAGCCATTGTGAGTGTACCCATGAGTTTACCAGTCAGATTGCCAGAGTAAGAGATTCACAGCCCGATCTATTCATTATATATCTGTGCTGCTGCTGCAGGAAGGGGAAGGGGGGGAATTGCCTAGGCAACCAAAGACTCGTTTGATACGACATCTTGCTTCTGTCAGCAAGAAGCAACAAAGTTTAACCAATATGTTAAGAGTCCATGTTACCGCAGAAACGGACTCAACCACATGAATGCTTGGCCGTCCCGTCTTCAGTTAGCTGTTCGATCCAGACAAAAAAAAACTGTTTTTATTTTCATTCCGTCAGCGAGCTTCGAGCGTGTTCTATTTTCTGTTACAATGTGGTAGTGACGGAGAGAGTCACAGGGTACCTCTGTTACAATGTGGTAGTGACGGAGAGAGTCACAGGGTACCTCTGTTACAATGTGGTAGTGACGGAGGGAGTCACAGGGTACCTCTGTTACAATGTGGTAGTGACGGAGGGAGGGGGTTCACAATGCCCTTGGTCTAACTGCATGGCTGTTCCTGGCTGCTAGATACACACACCACCCCTCCTCTCTCCCCTCAACATCCCCTGTTTTATTCACTACCTCTGTCTCCATCTCCCTGGCCTCCCCTCGTGCAATTGGCCAGTCTGTGGTGCTCTGCCTCCTAGCTGGTTTCTGATTTGACAGCTAGTGCTGTGGTGCAGCTGCGGATGCCTTCCTTTAAGAGGCAGTCTAGAGTCTAGACTGCTGCGCTGTGGCCGCAACATCGACACTATCTGCTGATACTCACCTCTCTTCTGTTTCCGAGACAAGCTAAACATATTTACCCGCTCGAGGAAAAAATCCTTTCCGCTCTACCTCTCCTGCTTTTTAGACTAGCAAGTCGCTGTTTGTTTCCCCCCTATGATACGACGTTCTAATAACTTTACAGCGTTTATTTTCTTTGCGTTACCTAACAAACCAGCTTCCGGCTCGTTTATTCATCAGAAATGCCTGCAAAGTTCGTTCCTCGTATGTGAAGTCACGAACTGAGCTGAACCATAACACCTGTTCGGCACAGCCTCCACTTAGGACGCCCATAGCCTCCTTGCGCCGCAGGAGCCATGAGCAATTAAAATAAGGAGCTGGCAGACTTTTAAACCAGCATATTAATCATTATCCACTGGATCATTTGTCAAGTACATCTCTGTATTGTATTCTGTGTTTTATTCGTAATATTCTGTATAATTCTGTACTATGTCTGTATTAAATTTCGTGTGATATAATAACATTTTGAGAAACCGCGCTCCCCAGCGCATCGCTTCAGATTAATGGTTTTGAAAATCACAGTGTCTATCCAGTATGACAAAACCGTTAACTAGGCTAGGCTATTCATATGGACAAACTCGTTCAAAGCTAGGCGATCCATATGACCAAACCGTTCACTAGCTAGGCGATCACATATGGACCAAACCGTCAATAGCTTAGGCGATCCATTGACCAAACCGTCTCAATAAGCTAGGCGATCCTTATTGACCAAACCGTTCAATAGCTAGGCGATCCATATGACACAAACCGTTCAATAGCTAGGCGATCCATTGACAAACCGTTCAATAGCTAGGACGATCCATATGACCAAACCGTTTAATAGCACTAGCGCGCATCCATTGACCAACACCGTTCAGATAGCTATGGCGATCCATATGACCGAAAACCTTTTTAGCGAGGCGATCCATATGACCAAAGCCGTTCAATAGCTAGGCGATCCATATGACCAAACCGTTCAATAGCTAGAGCGATCCATATTGACCAAAACCGTTCCAATTTAGCTAGTCGATCCCATATGACCAAACCGGGCATAGCTAAGGCGATCGCATATGACCAAAAAACCTGTTCGCAATGGTTTAGGCTATACCATATTACCAGAGCGTCCTCTTAATTCTTTCTATCTTCTATGGCAGAATTCGCGGTCGCAATTTAGGTGAAGAATCTTTCGGAGAATTAACAATAGACGGAAGTCAAAGACACTGTTTCCCCTATCATCCTGTGGCGAAGTTTTTCCTCAATGTTGATGACAAATCCACTCCAGAACCAGGCCATTGCCTAGCCAGCTGGCTTTTTATTTCAATAGCAGTTAGCAACAACAGATGACATTAGCTAGTTAATGTGAGATGTATCAGAAGCGTGCGTCATTGCGTTATAGGAATATATAATGTCGAAATAGGGGCGACATTTGCCCTCTCAGTGGCGGCACTTTAATGGTTTCAGCCATGGCCTGGTAGCTTCATGAAAAGTAAGCAAAAAAAAGTTGTTATTAACAATTAGAAGTTGATTTAAATGAGCGATCGACGCCTTTATAGCAGCTGTACTCCATGATCTAGACCTGAGACAGCGTAGTCTGAATCACAGCCTGACTCTATGATTCAGCCAACGAGGACAGTGTAGTCTGAATCAGTCTGTAACTCTATGATTAAGCCAACGGACAGCGTAGTTTAATCAACAGTCTGTTACTCCGATGATTAAGCAAAACGAGACAGCGTAGTTTTAATCAATCAGCATGTACACTATGACTTAAAGGCAACGAGACAGCGTGTTTTACATCAACAGTCCTGTACTCCATGATTAAAGCAACGAGAGATCAGCGTAGTTTTAATTCAACAGCCTGTACTCCATTGATTAAGATACGAGACACGCCCCATCTTAGTTCTGAATAAGTGGCCACAGTGACCAGATCTTCAAGGACATCAAGAATGTGTGACGTGTGTTTTTGTCCTATAGTTTATATATTTATATTGTTTAATCCCAGCCCCGTCCCCGCAGGAGGCCTATTTGCCTTTTGGCGAGGGTCCGCCATTGCAAATAAGAATTTGTTTCTTAACGGACTTGCCTAGTTAAATTAAAAGGTAAACAGTGTGTTTAAATCAATGATGCAGCTTTTATGGCCATTCCTTCTCTAGAAACAATCTAGGGAAATCCGACCAGTCAGTTCTAGCATTACTTTCATTGATTGACTGATTGATTCACCCAATCACCATTAGATTATCCCACTGTTGTCCCACACGATCTTCCTTTTTTATTTTAAATGTAAGCATGAACCTTGCGCCACCACAGACCAGACTCCGACTCAGCCCGCACGACAGACAACCGACTCAGCCCGCAGACAGACACCGACTCAGACCCGCGACCAGGACACGGACTCAGCCGACAGACAGACAACCGACTTCAGCCCGCAGACAGACACCGACTCAGCCCGCAGACAGACACCGACTCCAGCCCGCAGACAGACACCAGCATCAGCCCGCAGACAGACACCGAGCTCAGCCGCAGAGCGACACCGACTCAGACCCGCGAGACAAGACACTGACTCAGCCGCAGACAGACGACCGACCGCACCCCAGACCAGACCACCGAGCTCAGCCAAAGCTGCCAGAAAGATGCTATCATATAGCACAGACAGCTGCTGACCAAGCAGCGCACACATAGACAGACAGGAGATGGGTATGCCATCAGGACCCACAGGTAAAGACACCACGCGATATGGCAGTCAGGTCCCACAGCTACAGGACACCGGCGTATGCATAGTCCCATAGCTAAGCAGACAACACGGCGGTATGGCATCAGGTCCACACAGCTAACAGCACACGGCGTATGGCATCAGTCCCCACAGATACAGACACACGGCGGCTATGGCATAGTCCACAGCTAACACGACAAAAAAAACACCCCGGGATATCGGCATATCAGGATCCCACCAGCTAACAGACACCGGCGTATGGCATCAGGACCACAGCTAACAGGGCACACGGGCGTATGGCATCAGGACCCACAGCTAACGGACACACTGTATGGCATCGGACCCAGCTAACAGACACACGGTGTAGTGGCATACAGGGACCCACAGCTACAGACACACACTATGGGTCCTGTGCCATACGCCAACAGAACACGGCGTATGGCATCAGGACCAAGCTAACAGTGACACACCAGCGTATGCATCAGACCCACAGCTAACAGACACCATTGGTCTGATATGCATCAGGACCCACAGCTAACAGACACACACGATGGGTCTGATGCCATACGCAACAGCACCCGCGTATGCTCAGGACCCACAGCTAACAGACACACCACTCATTGAGGTAAATATCAAAAGATCCTCCATGACACCTAACGCTTGCTACAAGGCCTTGATACATACAGCAAACGCAACACAGCACATAAAAAAGGTACAGCAATTATCGTTACAATGGAATCCTCAATCACTACTTAAGAGACAGAATGACAGAGAGAGAGGCGAGAAGAGAGAGAGACGAGAGAGAAAGAGAGCGCAGAAGAGAGACATATAGCTGTCTCGCAGTCAAACTCCACCACCTTCAGCATGCAGTCTCCTCACATCAGAGAGGAACAGTCAACATGCAGTGAGAGGAATGAAGATAAGATTGGAGAGAGAGAGGAGGAGAGAGAGAGAGAAAGAGAGAGAGAGAGAAAGGAGAGGAGAGAGAGAGGGAAGGAAGGAGAGGAGGAAGAGAGGGGAGAGAGAGAGAGAGGAAGGGAGAGAGAGGAGGAGAGAGAGAGAGAGAGAGAGGAAGAGAGAGAGGAGAAGAGAGAGAGGAGAGAGAGAGGGAGAGAGAGGAGAGAGAGGAGAGAGAGAGAAGAGAGAGAAGGGGAGAGAGAGGAGGAGGAGAGAGGAGGAGGAGAGAGGAGAGAGGAGAGAGGAGAGAGGAGAGGAGAGAGGAGGAGGAGAGGAGAGAGGAGAGAGGAAGAGAGAGGAGAGAGGAGAGAGGAGAAGAGAGAGAGAGAGAGAGAGAGAGAGAGAGGAGAAGAGAGAGAGAGAGAGGAGGAGAGAGGA
>NW_019942645.1:72096-77995 GCF_002910315.2 Salvelinus sp. IW2-2015
CGGTGTCTGTCTGCGGGCTGAGTCGGTGTCTGTCTGCGGGCTGAGTCGGTGTCTGTCTGCGGGCTGAGTCGGTGTCTGTCTGCGGGCTGAGTCGGAGTCTGTCTGTGGTGCCAAGGTTCATGTTACATTTTAAAAAAGGAAGACGTGTGGGACAACAGTGGGATATCTAATGGTGATTGGGTAATCAATCAGTCAATCATGAAAGTAATGCTAGAACTGACTGGTCGGATCCTAGATTGTTTCTAGAGAAGGAATGGCCATAAAAGCTGCATCATTATTTAAAAAATGTTTACCTTTTATTTAACTAGGCAAGTCCGTTAAGAACAAATTCTTATTTGCAATGGCGGCCTCCCAAAAGGCAAAAGGCCTCCTGCGGGGACGGGGGCTGGGATTAAAAATATAAATATATAAATATAGGACAAAAACACACGTCACACATGTTTGATGTCCTTGAAGACTGTCACTGTGGCCCACTTATTCAGACTACGCTGTCTCGTTGCTTAATCATGGAGTACAGGCTGTTGATTAAAACTACGCTGTCTCGTTGCTTAATCATGGAGTACAGACTGTTGATTAAAACTACGCTGTCTCGTTGCTTAATCATAGTGTACAGGCTGTTGATTAAAACTACGCTGTCTCGTTGCTTAATCATGGAGTACAGACTGTTGATTAAAACTACGCTGTCTCGTTGCTTAATCATAGAGTACAGGCTGTTGATTAAAACTACGCTGTCTCGTTGCTTAATCATGGAGTACAGACTGTTGAAGACAACTACGCTGTCTCGTTGCTTAATCATTGTGTACAGGCTGTTGATTAAAACTACGCTGTCTCGTTGCTTAATCATGGAGTACAGACTGTTGATTAAAACTACGCTGTCTCGTTGCTTAATCATAGTGTACAGGCTGTTGATTAAAACTACGCTGTCTCGTTGCTTAATCATGGAGTACAGACTGTTGATTAAAACTACGCTGTCTCGTTGCTTAATCATAGAGTACAGACTGATTCAGACTACACTGTCTCGTTGCTTAATCATAGAGTACAGGCTGTTGATTCAGACTACGCTGTCTCACGGCTAGATCATGGAGTACAGGCTGCTATAAGCGTCATCTCATTTAAATCACTTCAATTGTTATACAACTTTTTTTTGCTGTACTTTTCATTGAAAGCTACAGGCCATGGCCTGAACCATTAAATGCCGCCACTAGAGGGCAATGTCGCCCCTATTTCGACATTATTATTTTCCTATAACGAATGACGCAGGCTTCTGATAAATCTTCAACATTAACTAGCTAATGTTATCTGTTGTTGCTACACTGTATTGAAAAGAATAGCCAGCTGGCTAGGCAATGGCTGGTTCTGGAGTTGGATTTGTCATAAACATTGAGGAAAAACTTCGCCACAGATGGATAGGGGAAACCAGTGTCTTTGACTTTCCGTCTATTGTTATCTCCAAAGATCTTCCATAAATTGCGACCGCGAATCTGCCATAGAAATATAGAAAGAATAAGATGACCGCTCTGGTAATATGGATAGCCTAGCTATTGAACGGTTTGGTCATATGGATCGCCTAGCTATTGAACGGTTTGGTATATGGATCGCCTAGCTATTGAACGGTTTGGTATATGGATAGCCTAGCTATTGAACGGTTTGGTTATGGATCGCTAGCATTTGAACGGTTTGGTATATGGATCGCCTAGCTATTGAACGGTTTGGTCATATGGATGCCTAGCTATTGAACGTGTTTGGTCAATATGATCGCCTAGCTATTGAACGGTTTGGTCATATGGATCGCACTAGCTTATTAACGGTTTGGTATATGGATAGCCTAGCTATTGAACGGTTTGGTATATGGATCGCTAGCTATTGACGGTTTGGTAATGGATCGCTAGCTATTGAACGGTTTGGTAATATGGATAGCCTAGCTATTGACGGTTTGGTATATGGATCGCCTAGCTAGTGAAACGGTTTGGTATATGGATCGCCTAGCTAGTGAACGGTTTGGTCATATGGATAGCCTAGCTGTTAACGTTTGGTCATAGATGAGACACTTGTGATTTCAAAACCATTAATCTTGAAGCGATCGGGGGGAGCGGGTTTCCAAAATGTTATTATATCACACGAAATTATACAGATAGTACAGAAATTATACAGAATATTACAGAATAAAACAGAATAATACAGAATGTACTTGACAAATGATCCAGTGATAATGATAATATGCTGGTTAAAAGTCTGCACCCCTATTTTAATTTGCTCCATGGCTCTGCGGCCAAGTGGAGCTATGGCGCCAAGTGGAGGCTATGACGAACAGGTGTTGGTTCAGCTCAGTCGTGACTCACATAGAGGAAGAACTTTGCAGGATATTCTGATGAATAAACGAGGCGAAGCTGGTGTTGGTAACGTAAAAAAATAAACCTGTAAAGTATTAGAACGTCGTATCATAGGGGGGAAACAAACAGCATTGCTAGTCTAAAAGCAGGAGAGGTAGAGCGGAAAGGATTTTCCTCGAAGCGGGTAAATATGTTTAGTTTGTCCGGGAACAAAAGAGGTGGATTTGACCTCCTTAGGATTAAATAAAGGTTAGACTAAATAAAATGAGAAATTACCCATCTGATATTGGAAAGTATTGGCTCACAATTCACTGTGTTGGTCCATGGAATTCCATTCACTGTGTTGGTCCGTTGAATTCCGTTCACTGTGTTTGGTCGTGGAATCCATTCACTGTGTTGGTCTGTTGATTCCGTTCACCCGTGTTGGTCCGTTGAATTCCGTTCACCGTGTTGGTCCGTTGAATTCCGTTCACTGTGTTGGTCCGTTGAATTCCGTTCACTGTGTTGGTCCGTGGAATTCCGTTCACTGTGTTGGTCCGTGGAATTCCATTCACTGTGTTGGTCCGTGGAATTCCCGTTCACTGTGTGGTCCGTGGGAATTCCGTTCACTGTGTTGTCCGTTGAATTCCGTTCACTGTGTTGTCCGTTGAATTCCGTTCACCGTGTTGGTCCGTTGAATTCCGTTCACTGTGTTGGTCCGTGGAATTCCGTTCACTGTGTTGGTCCGTGGAATTCCATTCACTGTGTTGGTCCGTGGAATTCCGTTCACCGTGTTGGTCCGTTGAATTCCGTTCACCGTGTTGGTCCGTTGAATTCCGTTCACCGTGTTGGTCCGTTGAATTCCGTTACTGTGTTGGTCCGTGGAATTCCGTTCACTGTGTTGGTCCGTGGAATTCCGTTCACTGTGTTGGTCCGTGAATTCCGTTCACTGTGTTGGTCCGTTGAATTCCGTTCACTGTGTTGGTCCGTGGAATTCCGTTCACTGTGTTGGTCCGTGGAATTCCGTTCACTGTGTTGGTCGTTGAATTCCGTTCACTGTGTTGGTCCGTGGAATTCCGTTCACTGTGTTGGTCCGTTGAATTCCGTTCACTGTGTTGGTCCGTTGAATTCCGTTCACTGTGTTGGTCCGTTGAATTCCGTTCACTGGTGTTGGTCCGTGGAATTCCGTTCACTGTTTGGTTCCGTGGAATTCCGTTCACTGTGTTGTCCGTGGAATTCCGTTCACTGTGTGTGGTCTGTTGAATTCTGTTCACTGTGTTGGTCCGTTGAATTCCATTCACTGTGTTGGTCCGTGGAATTCCGTTCACTGTGTTGGTCTGTTGAATCTGTTCACTGTGTTGGTCCGTTGAATTCCATTCACTGTGTTGGTCCGTGGAATTCCATTCACTGTGTTGGTCCGTTGAATTCCGTTCACTGTTTGGTCCGTTGAATTCCGTTCACTGTGTTGGTCCGTTGGGGGAATTCCGTTCACTGTGTTGGTCCGTGTGAATTCCGTTCACTGTGTTGGTCCGTTGAATTCCGTTCACTGTGTTGGTCCGTTGAATTCCGTTCACTGTGTTGGTCGGTGGAATTCCGTTCACTGTGTTGGTCGCGTGAATTCCGTTCACTGTGTTGGTCCGTTGAATTCCGTTCACCGTGTTGTCGTTAATTCCGTTCACTGTGTTGGTCCTGGAATTCCGTTCACTGTGTTGTCCGTGGAATTCCGTTCACTGTGTTGGTCCGTTGAAATCCGTTCACTGTGTTTGGTCGTTAAATTGAGAGCAGATCTGTAATCAACAAATGCAGGGAATGGAGGAAGGCTGACTCACTGTTATAACATTGTTTTGTCTGGATTTATCTCAAACGTGTTTTGACAGTAAAGAACCGTAGAGAATTTTTAAATCCTCAGATTATTCTGATTAAGTTGGGATGGTTTATTATATAAAACAATTCAAGGACTGGCATTTGCTGAAGATTTTATTAATTTCCCATCAATATATTAGGATAGATACGCTGGTGTAGAACCTTCTTCTGAAACAAAATAACTTTAGTGTATGTGTGGGAAAATTCCAACTTGTCCAATTATTTCCTCAATTAAATTTGAACACTGGTATTTCTTTAAGCTGGCTAAAGCTGCTATGGGCTTTTACAGAAGTTAAGTCTCCTCTGGGGGGGGGTGATTTGTGTCATAGGTGAGTGTTTGTATGTGAGCCTGTATGTAAGGGATGAGTGTATAAATAGAAGTGTGTGTGATTTTGGTCTCTAGAACTTCATTCTGTTTTAGTTGTATTGTTTGTATATCATTGTAGTTTAAATTTGTGTGACTTGTCCATCAGTGTTTTTTGTGGACACCAGGAAGCGTAGCAAATGGGATACCAAAGAGACGGGAATATTCTAGAATGAGCAGATGGGAGAGTTCTGTGAAGGTTCTAGAATGAGCAGATGGGAGAGTTCTGTGAAGGTTCTAGAATGGTTCTGGTGTCTGTCTGCTGCAGCTGTTTCGTTTCACTGTTTACCTGTTTAGAATATCAGGCCTGACAATTCCCCTGACACACACACACACACACACACACACACACACACACACACCACACAACACACACACAGCTATCTGGTTCTGTGCCACAGTTGAAACACCTTCTAAGATCCTTGTAGTTGCCTTGTCAGTAGAACTGTCCCTTTCATCGTGCCGTCTAAAAGCAACTCTTAACATGCCAAAATGCAGTAGTGTCGATAAGCTGCTTGACAACATCCTGAGGTTCGTCTTACCTTCTCGTTGTTAGCAGTTTGAGTATGCAGACCTTTATCCATTTCATGAATCAATGCAGGTTTTCCCAGAAGCTTGAATCTAATGTGGGCAATTAAAGGGGTGTCCCCCCCCCCCCCCAAATAATAAAATCACTACATTGTCGTTAGCGTTAGCTAGCCATTCTGGCGGAGAAAACTGCACTCTGGTAGCAAGCTAGTTAGGGCAAATTTAATATAAATGGCACACTCGACAAAGTTCTAAAACCAAGAAAACAGTAATAATCTGCCTCCGTATCCTGTAGTTTAAATAAACTAATTTAATTGAATCATTTCCTAAAAATGCTTCTATCGCTATTCACCATCTTAATCTATCCAATAATATCACAACTTACCATGTTTCTAAGTCACACATCGTAGTACCAGGGTACTTCTCTGATCCTTTGATCAAGAGATTGATTTGGTTGGAGGACGTCCTCTGGAAGTCATCATAATTACCATGTAAGTCTATGGAAGGGGTTGAGGAACACAAGCTTCCTAGTTTTGTATTGAAGTCAATGTAGCCAGAGGAGGATGGAAACTAGTGGTCCTCCAGCTACACCATGGTGCTACTTACAGTGCTGTTGTGACTACTGTGACCTTCATTGCGTAAGTGGAATGCACTATATAATCCTTATATAGTGCACTACTTTTGACCAGAACCATATGGGTCCTGGTCAAAGTAGTGCACTATAAAGGGATAGGGTGCCATTTCCCAACAGGTTATTGATCCGTCCATAGTCACTATGCAACATTGGGATCAACAGCGGTCTGTAGCCATTGTAGGGACTACGTTGTGTGAATGC
>NW_019942645.1:78997-85632 GCF_002910315.2 Salvelinus sp. IW2-2015
ACACCATGTTTGATGTCCTTGAAGACTGTCACTGTGGCCACTTATTCAGACTACGCTGTCTCGTTGCTTAATCATGGAGTACAGGCTGTTGATTAAACTACGCTGTCTCGTTGCTTAATCATGGAGTACAGACTGTTGATTAAAACTACGCTGTCTCGTTGCTTAATCATAGTGTACAGGCTGTGATTAAAACTACGCTGTCTCGTTGCTTAATCATGGAGTACAGACTGTGATTAAAACACGCTGTCTCGTTGCTTAATCATAGAGTACAGACTGATTCAGACTACACTGTCTCGTTGCTTAATCATAGAGTACAGGCTGTTGATTCAGACTACGCTGTCTCACGGCTAGATCATGGAGTACAGGCTGCTATAAGCGTCATCTCATTTAAATCACTTCAATTGTTATACAACTTTTTTTGCTGTACTTTTCATGAAAGCTACAGGCCATGGCCTGAACCATTAAATGCCGCCACTAGAGGGCAATGTCGCCCTATTTCGACATTATTATTTTCCTATAACGAATGACGCAGGCTTCTGATAAATCTTCAACATTAACTAGCTAATGTTATCTGTTGTTGCTACACTGTATTAAAAGAATAGCCAGCTGGCTAGGCAATGGCTGGTTCTGGAGTTGGATTTGTCATAAACATTGAGGAAAAACTTCGCCACAGATGGATAGGGGAACCAGTGTCTTTGACTTTCCGTCTATTGTTATCTCCAAAGATCTTCCATAAATTGCGACGCGAATCTGCCATAGAAATAGAAAGAATAAGATGACGCTCTGGTAATATGGATAGCCTAGCTATTGAACGGTTTGGTCATATGGATGCCTAGCTATTGAACGGTTTGGTATATGGATGCCTAGCTATTGAACGGTTTGGTATATGGATGCTAGCTATTGAACGGTTTGGTATATGGATCCCTAGCTATTGAACGGTTTGGTCATATGGATCGCTAGCTATTGAACGGTTTGGTGCATATGGATCGCTAGCTATTGAACGGTTTGGTATATGGATACGCCTAGCTATTGAACGGTTTGGTCATATGGATCGCCTAGCTATTGAACGGTTTTGGTCATATGGAATTCGCCTAGCTATTGAACGGGTTGGTCAATATGGATCGCCTAGTAGCTATTGAACGGTTTGGTCATATGGATCGCCTAGCTATTGAACGGTTTGGTCATATGGATCGCCTAGCTATTGAACGGTTTGGTCATATGGATAGCCTAGCTAGTTAACGGTTTGGTCATATGGATAGACACTTGTGATTTCAAAACCATTAATCTTGAAGCGATCGGGGGGAGCGGGTTTCCAAAATGTTATTATATCACACGAAATTATACAGAATAGTACAGAAATTATACAGAATATTACAGAATAAAACAGAATAATACAGAATGTACTTGACAAATGATCCAGTGGATAATGATAATATGCTGGTTAAAAGTCTGCACTCCCTATTTTAATTTGCTCCATGGCTCCTGCGGCCAAGTGGAGGCTATGGCGCCAAGTGGAGGCTATGACGAACAGGTGTTTGGTTCAGCTCAGTCGTGACTCACATAGAGGAAGAACTTTGCAGGAATTTCTGATGAATAAACGAGGCGAAGCTGGTTGTTGGTAACGTAAAAAAATAAACCTGTAAAGTATTAGAACGTCGTATCATAGGGGGGAAACAAACAGCATTGCTAGTCTAAAAGCAGGAGAGGTAGAGCGGAAAGGATTTTCCTCGAAGCGGGTAAATATGTTTAGCTTGTCCGGGAACAAAAGAGGTGGTATTTGACCTCCTTAGGATTAAATAAAGGTTAGACTAAATAAAATGAAAAATTACCCATCTGATATTGGAAAGTATTGGCTCACAATTCACTGTGTTGGTCCATGGAATTCCATTCACTGTGTTGGTCCGTTGAATTCCGTTCACTGTGTTGGTCCGTGGAATTCCATTCACTGTGTTGGTCTGTTGAATTCCGTTCACCGTGTTGGTCCGTTGAATTCCGTTCACCGTGTTGGTCCGTTGAATTCCGTTCACTGTGTTGGTCCGTTGAATTCCGTTCACTGTGTTGGTCCGTGTGTTGGCTCCGTTGAATTCCATTCACTGTGTTGGTCCGTTGAATTCCGTTCACTGTGTTGGTCCGTGGAATTCCGTTCACTGTGTTGGTCTGTTGAATTCCATTCACTGTGTTGGTCCGAATTCCGTTCACTGTGTTGGTCTGTTGATTCCATTCACTGTGTTGGTCTGTTGAATTCCTTCACTGTGTTGGTCCGTTGAATTCCGTTCACTGTGTTGGTCTGTTGAATTCATTCACTGTGTTGGTCCGTTGAATTCCGTTCACTGTGTTGGTCCGTTGAATTCCGTTCACTGTGTTGGTCCGTTGAATTCCTTCATGTGTTGGTCTGTTGAATTCCATTCACTGTGTTGGTCCGTTGAATTCATTCACTGTGTTGGTCCGTGAATTCCATTCACTGTGTTGGTCCGTTGAATTCCGTTCACTGTGTTGGTCCGTTGAATTCCTTCACTGTGTTGGTCCGTTGATTCCTTCACTGTGTTGGTCTGTTGAATTCCTTCACTGTGTTGGTCCGTTGAATTCCATTCACTGTGTTGGTCCGTGAATTCCATTCACTGTGTTGGTCCAGGAATTCCGTTCACTGTGTTGGTCCGTTGAATTCCTTCACTGTGTTGGTCCGTTGAATTCTTCACTGTGTTGGTCCGTTGAATTCCGTTCACTGTGTTGGTCCGTTGAATTCCGTTCACTGTGTTGGTCGTTGAATTCCGTTCACTGTGTTGGTCGTTGAATTCCGTTCACTGTGTTGGTCCGTTGAATTCCGTCACTGTGTTGGTCTGTTGAATTCCGTTCACTGTGTTGGTCTCGTTGAATTCCGTTCACTGTGTTGGTCTGTTGAATTCCGTTCACTGTGTTGGTCTGTTGAATTCCGTTCACTGTGTTGGTCTGTTGAATTCCATTCACTGTGTTGGTCCGTGGAATTCCGTTCACTGTGTTGGTCTGTTGAATTCCGTTCACTGTGTTGGTTCTGTTGAATTCCATTCACTGTGTTGGTCCGTTGAATTCCGTTCACTGTGTTGGTCCGTTGAATTCCGTTCACTGTGTTGGTCCGTTGAATTCATTCACTGTGTTGGTCCGTTGAATTCCATTCACTGTGTTGGTCCGTTGAATTCCGTTCACTGTGTTGGTCCGTGGAATTCGTTCACTGTGTTGGTCTGTTGAATTCCGTTCACTGTGTTGGTCCGTTGAATTCCGTTCACTGTGTTGGTGTTGAATTCCGTTCACTGTGTTGGTCTGTTGAATTCCGTTCACTGTGTTGGTCTGTTTGAATTCCTTCACTGTGTTGGTCGTTGATTCCTTCACTGTGTTGGTCTGTTGAATTCATTACTGTGTTGGTCCGTTGAATTCCGTTCACTGTGTTGGTCTGTTGATTCCGTTCACTGTGTTGGTCCGTGGAATTCCGTTCACTGTGTTGGTCTGTTGATTCCGTTCACTGTTGTTGTCGTGAATTCCATTCACTGTGTTGGTCTGTTGAATTCCGTTCACTGTGTTGGTCCGTTGAATTCCCGTTCAACTTGTGTTGGTCCGTTGAATTCCGTTCACTGTGTTGGTCCGTTGAATTCCGTTCACTGTGTTGGTCCGTTGATTCCGTTCACTGTGTTGGTCCGTGAATCCTTACTGTGTTGGTCCGTTGAATTCGTTCACTGTGTTGGTCCGTTTGAATTCCGTTCACTGTGTTGGTCCGTTGAATTCCGTTTCACTGTGTTGGTCCGTTGAATTCCGTTCCTGTGTTGGTCCGTTGAATCTCGTTACTGTGTTGGTCCGTTGAATTCCGTTCACTGTGTGGTCCGTTGAATTCCGTTCACTGTGTTGGTCGTGGACTTCCGTCACTGTGTTGGTCCGTTGAATTCCGTTCACTGTGTTGTCTGTTGAATTCCATTCACTGTGTTGGTCCGTTGAATTCCGTTCACTGTGTTGGTCCGTGGAATTCCGTTCACTGTGTTGGTCCGTTGAATTCCGTTCACTGTGTTGGTCCGTTGAATTCCGTTCACTGTGGTGTTGGTCCGTTGAATTCCGTTCACTGTGTTGGTCTGTTGAATTCCATTCACTGTGTTGGTCTGTTGAATTTCCGTTCACTGTGTTGGTCCGTTGAATTCCATTCACTGTGTTGGTCCGTTGAATTCATTCACTGTGTTGGTCCGTTGAATTCCGTTCACCGTGTTGGTCGTGAATTCCGTTCACTGTGTTGTCCGTTGAATTCCATTCACTGTGTTGGTCCGTTGAATTCCGTTCACTGTGTTGGTCCGTTGAATTCCGTTCACTGTGTTGGTCCGTGGAATTCCGTTCACTGTGTTGGTCTGTTGAATTCGTTCACTGTGTTGGTCCGTGGAATTCCGTTCACTGTGTTGGTCCGTTATTCCATTCACTGTGTTGGTCCGTTGAATTCCGTTCACTGTGTTGGTCCGTTGAATTCCGTTCACTGTGTTGGTCCGTTGAATTCCGTTCACTGTGTTGGTCTGTTGAATTCCGTTCACTGTGTTGGTCCGTTGAATTCCGTTCACTGTGTTGGTCCGTTGAATTCCGTTCACTGTGTTGGTCCGTGAATTCCGTTCACTGTGTTGGTCCGTTGAATTCCATTCACTGTGTTGTCCGTTGAATTCCATTCACTGTGTTGGTCCGTTGAATTCCGTTCACTGTGTTGGTCCGTGGAATTCCGTTCACTGTGTTGGTCCGTTGAATTCCGTTCACTGTGTTGGTCCGTTGAATTCCGTTCACTGTGTGTCGTTGACGTTCGTGTGGTCCGTTGAATTCCGTTCACTGTGTTGGTCCGTTGAATTCCGTTCACTGTGTTGGTCCGTTGAATTCCGTTCACTGTGTTGGTCCGTTGAATTCCGTTCACTGTGTTGGTCCGTTGAATTCCGTTACTGTGTTGGTCCGTTGAATTCCGTTCACTGTGTTGGTCCGTTGAATTCCGTTCACTGTGTTGGTCCGTTGAATTCCGTTCACTGTGTGGTCCGTTGAATTCCGTTCACTGTGTTGGTCCGTGGAATTCCGTTCACTGTGTTGGTCCGTTGAATTCCGTTCACTGTGTTGGTCCGTGGAATTCCGTTCACTGTGTTGGTCCGTTGAATTCCGTTCACTGTGTTGGTCCGTTGAATTCCGTTCACTGTGTTGGTCCGTTGAATTCCGTTCACTGTGTTGGTCCGTTGAATTCCGTTCACCGTGTTGGTCCGTTGAATTCCATTCACCGTGTTGGTCCGTTGAATTCCATTCACTGTGTTGGCTCCGTGGATTCCGTTCACTGTGTTGGTCTGTGAATTCCGTTCACTGTGTTGGTCCGTTGAATTCCGTTCACTGTGTTGGTCCGTTGAATTCCTTCACTGTGTTGGTCTGTTGAATTCGTTCACGTGTTGGTCCGTTGAATTCCGTTCACTGTGTTGGTCCGTTGAATTCCGTTCACTGTGTTGGTCCGTTGAATTCCGTTCACTGTGTTGGTCCGTTGAATTCCGTTCACTGTGTTGGTCCGTTGAATTCCCGTTCACTGTGTTGGTCCGTTGAATTCCGTTCACTGTGTTGGTCCGTGAATTCCGTTCACTGTGTTGGTCCGTTGAATTCCGTTCACTGTGTTGGTCCTGTTGAATTCCGTTCACTGTGTTGGTCCGTTGAATTCCGATTCACTGTGTTGGTCCTGTTGAATTCCTTCACTGTGTTGGTCCGTTGAATTCCATTCACTGTGTTGGTCGTTGAATCCTTCACTGTGTTGGTCTGGAATTCCGTTCACTGTGTTGGTCTGTTGAATTCCGTTCACTGTGTTGGTCCGTTGAAATTCCATTCACTGTGTTGGTCCGTTAATTGGGAGCAGATCTGTAATCAACAAATGCAGGGAATGGAGGGAAGGCTGACTCACTGTTATAAAACATTGTTTTGTCTGGATTTATCTCAAACGTGTTTTGACAGTAAAGAACCTGTAGAAACTTTAAATCCCTCAGATTATTCTGATTAAGGTTGGGATGGTTTATTATTATAAAAACATTCAAGGACTGGCATTTGCTGAAGATTTTATTAATTTCCCATCAATATATTAGGATAGATACGCTGGTGTAGAACCTTCTTCTGAAACAAAATAACTTTAGTGTATGTGTGGGAAAATTCCAACTTGTCCAATTATTTCCTCAATTAAATTTGAACACTGTATTTCTTTAAGCTGGCTAAAGCTGCTATGGGCTTTTACAGAAGTTAAGTCTCTCTTGGGGGGGGGGTTGATTTGTGTCATAGGTGAGTGTTTGTATGTGAGCCTGTATGTAAGGGATGAGTGTATAAATAGAAGTGTGTGTGATTTTGGTCTCTAAGAACTTCATTCTGTTTTAGTTGTATTGTTTGTATATCATTGTAGTTTAAATTTGTGTGACTTGTCCATCAGTGTTTTTTGTGGACACCAGGAGCGTAGCAAATGGGGATACAAAGAGACGGAATATTCTAGAATGAGCAGATGGGAGAGTTCTGTGAAGGTTCTAGAATGAGCAGATGGGAGAGTTCTGTGAAGGTTCTAGAATGGTTCTGGTGTCTGTCTGCTGCAGCTGTCTCGTTTCACTGTTTACCTGTTTAGAATATCAGGCCTGACAATTCCCGCCTGT
>NW_019942645.1:91543-93789 GCF_002910315.2 Salvelinus sp. IW2-2015
TTAGAATTCCGTTCCACCGTGTTGGTTCCGTTGAATTAAAGAAACCGGCTTCGCGACTGAGTGTTTGTGATAACACGCCGCTAACACACACACACACACACACACACACACACACACACACACACACACACACACACACACAGCTATCTGGTTCTGTGCCACAGTTGAAACACCTTCTAAGATCCTTGTAGTTGCCCTTGTCAGTAGAACTGTCCCTTTCATCGTGCCGTCTAAAAGCCAACTCTTAACATGCCCAAAATGCAGTAGTGTCGATAAGCTGCTTGACAACATCCTGAGGTTCGTCTTACCTTCTCGTTGTTAGCAGTTTGAGTATGCAGACCTTTATCCATTTCATGAATCAATGCAGGTTTTTCCCAGAAGCTTGAATCTAATGTGGGCAATTAAAGGGGTGTCCCCCGTCCCCCCCCCCAAAATAATAAAAATCACTACATTGTCGTTAGCGTTAGCTAGCCATTCTGGCGGAGAAAACTGCACTCTGGTAGCAAGCTAGTTAGGGCAAATTTAAATAAATGGCACAACTCGACACAAAGTTCTAAAACCAAGAAAACAGTATATAATCTGCCTCCGTATCCTGTAGTTTAAATAAACTAATTTGAATTGAATCATTTCCTAAAAATGCTTCTATCGCTATTCACCATCTTAATCTATCCAATAATATCACCAACTTACCATGTTTCTAAGTCACACATGCGTAGTACCAGGGTACTTCTCTGATCCTTTGATCAGAGAATTGATTTGGTTGGAGGACGTCCTCTGGAAGTCATCATAATTACCATGTAAGTCTATGGAAGGGGTTGAGGAACACAAGCTTCCTAGGTTTTGTATTGAAGTCAATGTAGCCAGAGGAGGATGGAAACTAGTGGTCCTCCAGCTACACCATGGTGCTACCTTACAGTGCTGTTGTGACTACTGTAGACCTTCATTGCGTAAGTGGAATGCACTATATAATCCTTATATAGTGCACTACTTTTGACCAGAACCATATGGGTCCTGGTCAAAAGTAGTGCACTATAAAGGGAATAGGGTGCCATTTCCCAACAGGTTATGTATCCGTCCATAGTCACTATGCAACATTGAGGATCAAGCAGCGGTCTGTAGCCATTGTAGGGACTACGTTGTGTGAATGCTGTAGTTTAGTGGGTGTTGTGTGTTTCGCTGGCCCAACATCAACCATAAGGGTCTGATAGGGCACTAAGTAAGTGTTCTAGAGATATCTGGGCTGTGGGACAGAGGGAGGGAGCTGGAGAGAGGGTGGGCTGTGGGACAGAGGGAGGGAGCTGGAGAGAGGGTGGGCTGTGGGACAGAGGGAGGGAGCTGGAGAGCTGGAGAGAGGGTGGCCTGTGGGACAAGGAGGGCGGTGAGCTGGAGAGAGAGAGGGAGGGAGGAGGGAGCTGGAGAGAGGGAGGGAGGAGCTGGAGAGAGGAGGGAGGGAGCTGGAGAAGAGGGAGGGAGGGAGCTGGAGAGAGGGAGGGAGCTGGAGAGAGGGAGGGAGGGAACTGGAGAGAGGGAGGGAGGGAGCTGGAGAGAGGGAGGGAGGGAGGTAGCTGGGGAGAGGGAGGGAGCTGGAGAGAGGGAGGGAGGGAGCTGGATAGAGGGAGGGAGGGAGGAGGGAGGAGCTGGAAGAGGGAGAGGGAGGGAGCTGGAGAGAGGGAGGGAGCTGGATGAGAGAGAGGGGAGGGAGCTGGATAGAGAGAGAGAGGGAGGGAGCTGGATAGAGGAGAGAGAGGGAGGGAGCTGGGATGAAGAGAGAGAGGGAGGGAGCTGGATAGAGAGGAGAGGGAGGGAGCTGATGAGAGTGGGCTGTGGACGGAGGGAGCTGGAGAGAGGGTGGGACCGAGGGGGGGAGCTGGAGAGAGGGAGGGAGCTGGAGAGAGGGAGGGAGCTGGAAGAGAGGGTGGGACAGGAGGGAGCTGGAGAGTTAGGAGGGAGCTGGAGAGAGGGAGGGAGCTGGAGAGAGGGAGGGAGCTGGAGAGAGGGAGGGAGCTGGGAGAGAGGGAGGGAGCTGGAGAGAGGGTGGGACGAGGGGGAGGGGAGCTGGAGAGAGGGTGGGACAGAGGGAGGGAGCTGGAGAGAGGGAGGGAGCTGGAGAGAGGGAGGGACAGAGGGAGGGAGCCTGGAGAGAGGGAGGGAGCTGGGGGGTGGGACAGAGGGAGGAGCTGGAGAGAGGTGGGTGTACAGGAGGGAGGGAGCTGAGAGAGAGTGGGACAGAGGCGGGGGAGCTGGAG
>NW_019942645.1:94794-106441 GCF_002910315.2 Salvelinus sp. IW2-2015
GGCCGCCTACCATAAGACGCCCTGGCACCCCCCACACCACTCCATTCTCGAGGCACTCTCATTTGTTCCCTATGTAAGTACACTATATCAGATTAGGACCTCCTCTTCCTAAGGTAGTGTTCTAATTCACTACTACACACTCTCACCAATCTATGCCCCTAGCCGTCCCTGTCCGATTCCTTGGGCTTAGAAGGCCAACCCAAAGAATTCGAATTTCCTCCCCAACACTCGAACATTTGTCTCCGCATGACTCATGGAATTCTTAGCGCCAATATTTAAGGTGGCGGAGTCTGCTCAATTTCTACCTGGGTACAAGATAACCTGCAGTTCTGTCATAGATATGCCTGCTGGACCAATAACTGTAGCAACAGACACACACCAACACACACACACAAACACTATACACACTCAACCCTCCCCACAAACACACCCCATAAACCAAGGGCCCAGTAAACCTTTGCAGCTAAGAAGCTGTCTCAGAGCCGTTGGTCTGGAGAGCCGATGCTCCTGGTATTGGCAATTTGGGACCTTCCTCTGACACCGCGCCCCTGATAAACGAGGTCCCTGGCGAGTGGCACGCCCTCCGCTGAGTTCAGGACCTCCAAACTGTAGATAAGAATATAATAAATCCTCCTCAGGAGACAAGTCCTGCCTACCACCCCACTCCTCTGAGTGCTTTGCGGTCTTTAAGGTGCCCGCGCCCTGCATTGCCATACCCAAGCCCTTGATCTCCTCTGATTGGACAGTCAATTAGCTTTCTGGATTGGCTGCTAGCTGTAGAAGGTTCGATTGCGACAACCAACGGCAACCTCATCATGGGTACAGCCAAAAACCACTCCCGGCACCAGTCCAATCCCATCATACCTTTCAGACCCTCCCTTGAGCGGGGGGAAGAGGAGACTGCAATGCCCTCTTTTACGACTGTGCGTGGTGTGTAGAGAACCATTGTTAAGTTCTTAGTGAGTGGAGACGCCCAAGAAACTGAAAGCTCTTGACCTGCTCTACAAACAGCCCTGTCAATGTGGATCCTGGGGTCGTGCTCTCCCCTTTTCTCACTATAGTCCACGATCCAGTCTGCCCCTCTCATGGTCACTGACGTTTTGAGGGATCCGAGGTTATGTTATCACCACAATGCTAAGTCTTCTCACCCTCACACTGTCTAGGGACTCATCGCCTCTCATGTAATCAGGCCTACCAGATCATGTCCATCAGAGAAACATGTGATGATAGATCGCGGCAGGGGAGCCTGATGAGACGTGGTGAGTATGGAGCTACCACTCTCACCACCTATGTTGCCGCCTGCTTCCAGTCATGTGGATATCAGGACCATTGCACGTATCGGAGGTGCGGCGACGTGTTCGGCCGAGTCCCGAGGAGGGAGCTGGAGATCAGTCGACGGGATGCTGGACGAGCCTTGGCGACGCCCCAACAATCCATGGAATCTCCCTAGTTTTTCCAGCGTGAAGCGAAAGCAGGAGGGGAGGTGGAGCTGGAGAGATATGATGCCAGGAGTATTGGTGCCTGAGCCGAGGCGAGCCCAACCCGAACGACACACTACGGGACACAGGGCCTACGTCGCGGGGCCGAGCCTGATGAATATGAGGTAAGACGAAGCCGGTGAGGAGCTGGAGAGAGACGTGAAGGCGAACGAGAGCTCGACTCAAATTTGGAAACGGACGCATGCGGCTCCAGCTATGTAGTCTCTTATTAGCCTTGCTGCACGAGTGAAAGGTGATCGAGGGTAAGTCCTCGCTATCATGTAGGACTGCGCACGCGGGAGCGGGAGTAGCTGGCCGAGGCAAGAGAAGAGACGAGAGCGGGACGCTTGAAAGCAGAAGATAGAGACGAGGAGAGGAAGCTGCGAGAGAGAGAGGGAGGGAGCTGGTAGAGATGAGAGAGAGGAAATGGGAGCCTTGAGAAGGAGAGAGAGGGAGGGCTGGAATGACAACTGTGAGAGAGAGGACGGACGGAGGGAGAGAGCTGAGAGAGAGAGGGAAGGAGCTGGAGGAGTAGGGTGGGACAGAGGAGGGAGCTGGGGAGGAGGGTGGGACAGAGGGAGGGAGCTGGAGAGAGGGGTGGGACAGAGGGAGGGAGCTGGAGAGATGGAGTGGCTGTGGGACAGAGGGAGGAGGCTGGAGAGAGGGCTGTGGGACAGAGGGGGAGCTGGGAAGAGGGTGGGACAGAGGGAGGAGCCTGGAGAGAGGGGGGGGCTGTGGACAGAGGGAGGGAGCTGGAGAGAGGGTGGGACGGTTGGGACCAGCAAGGAGGGAGCTGGACGAGAGGTGGGACAGAAGGGAGGGCTGGAGAGCGCTGTTGGAGAGTAGGGGAGCTGACGAGACGAGAGGGTGGGCTGTGGGACAGAGGCAGGAGCTGGAGAGAGGGTGGGCTGTGGGACAGAGGGAGGAGCTGGAGAGAGGGTGGGCTGTGTGTGAGTGGCACAAGCGCTAGTAGAGTGGAATGTTTTAGGAAGGAGATTCGTAGCCCACGTGTCCAGAGCACACAATCAGTTAATGTGTTAGTCTGGCTTTCAAGCTGTTTACATTTAAATTCCCTGTTAGACAATAGGCTTTCTGTAAATGTGCTGCGTTTACCTCCTATATGAATTGACTTGGATCATCTATTGGGGGAAACAAATCAGACAGTTCCATTGTGTATCAGGATGAGTTTTTTGATCAGAAGGTGATATTTCTCTGGGGGATTTGAATCCTGTGTGGTGGACATGGGCATCACAGGCAGGTTGTTTCTGTCCAAACCCGGGTTGAAATACCATTCAAAATCATTACAAATACTGAATCTGGGCTTGATTGAGCTTCCCTTGTGCAATGGAAGCAATGAGAAAGTGCAAACCCCTGTGCATCTGGCACTCAAGGTCAGGCTGAAGCAAATGCAAAAATAATTTGAAAGATTTTAAATGGTATTTGAACACAGCTGACTCCACTGCAGTGGTCAGACAGAACCATCTGTCTGACACATTGTAACACATTCTGGCGGTGAGAGAAAACGGGTTTGTTATCGTACCTACTTCCATAATCTTTTGCTTGTGTCTGGTTCTGCCGCTTTGTGATCAGTTGGGTTACCAGGTAGACAGGCTGATATTATACTGTACGCCATGACGCTGTCCCAGTCTGCCCAAATACAGGCCTCCATTCAACTCATAAACAACATTTCAGTTCGCGTCTTCACACAAATATAGGTCTGYGTAGAGTTCATAAACAACGTGTCAGCTACCTACAGTAGAGGTCTTCACAGTTTAAAGTTAGACCCATTTAGACATGGATCTGTGGCTTTCGCAACAGACCCAAAATGCTTTTTTCTTTTTCTTTAAGAGACCCATTATTTATTTATTTTCGTTTACATTTGAGTAATTTAGCAGTTGCTCTTATCTAGTGAGCGACTTACAATAGTCAGTGCATACATTTTTGTACTTTTTCCTATGACGGTGCCACGTTCAAAGTCACTGAGCTTTTCAGTAAGGCCGTTCTACTGCCAGTGTTTGTCTATGGAGTTTGCATGGCCGTGTGCTTGATTTMTATACACCTGTCAACAATGGGTGTTGGCTGAAATAATAGCCGAATCCACTCATTTAAAGGGAATGTCCACATACTTTTGTATATATAGTGCATGTTCAAATGCAGTGCCTTCAGAAAATATTCACACACCTCGACTTTACACATTTTGTTGTGCTACAGCCTGTTTTTAATATTGATCAAATGGAGATTTTGTGTCACTGGCCTCCACAGGATACCCCATACTGTCAAAGTGGAATTATGTTTTTTTAGATTTTTATTTATTTTTACAAATGAATAAAACATGAACGTTTAAATGTCTTGTGTCAATAAGTATTCGACCCCTTTGTAATGGCAAGACTAAATAAGTTCAGGAGTACAAATGTACTTAATAAGTTGCATGGACTGTGTGTGCAATAATATTGTTTTAACATGATTTTTCTTAATGATTACCTCATGATTACCTAATCTCTGTAATGTCCCTCAGTTGAGCAGTGAATTTCAAAAACAGATTCAAGGGCAAAGACTAGGGAGTTTTCCCTCTCAAAGAAGAGCACATTTTGGTAGCAAAAAAAAATATTAGAAATTTGATATCTCTTTGATCGTGGTGAAGTTATTAATTACACTTTGGATGGTGRATCAATACACCCAGTCACTACAAAGATACAGGCTTCCTTCCAAACTCAGTTCCTGGAGAGGAAGGAAATTCTRTTTTTTTCGACTGATACCCCATGTCATTGATCCACAATCCATAGGTAAGGCTGTACAGTTTAATACGTTTGCCCCACAATGCAATACTAAAGTATAAAACATCCGGTGTGATTTCAACAGATTTGTCAAATTAATAAATTGTCTTTTGTTGATTTTATATAACATTCCAACCTCGTTTAGCATGATCTATTAAATTATGGCATAATTCTACTATTTSTATTAATTTGCATCACTGTCAATGGCATACTTTTATTTTGAAGGCAAACCGCAAATTCCACTTAGGTTGGAGTCATTTAAAACTCGTTTTTCAACCACTCCTCAAATGTTTTGTTAACAAACTATAGTTTTGGCAAGTCGGTTAGGACATCTACTTTGTGCATGACACAAGTCATTTTTCCAACAATTGTTTACAGACAGATTATTTCACTTATAATTCACTGTATCACAATTCCAGTGAAGCTAGCTACCCCAGAAGTTGAGGTCGAACAAATGATGCTTTATTACCAACGCGGTATTGTAAAACACATCGTTCGTGGCTGGTGTTTGCTTGTTTGCAGACTTGTTAGTGCTACTGTATCTTTTTTGACACTCAAAGCCCCAAACGGCGTTCCATAGTATGGCGTGAAGCTAGTAGCATTGACGCTATTACTGTGTATCATGGCCGGTGTTTGCTTGTTTGCAGACTTGTTTGTACAGCTTTGACAGTAATACTGTATCTTTTTTGACACTCAAAGCCCCAAACGGCGTTCCATAGTATGGCGTGCGTTCCATAGTATGGCGTGCGTTCCAAAATTTTACGTGGCGTCATTACTTCATGTACCTTCGTTATATAGGTATGCGCGTCGGTTTTACACATTGGGCGTTAAACTAGACATCAGCCGATATGTTCACGATATATCGCGCATCCCTAGTCACAACAATTCATCGATAGGTATGCTATGATTCTGGTGAAGTTGTCTCGCGCACCTACAGTGCTGGTTATATAAAAAAAAGCTAGCTAGCTCATGGATGCAAACAATGTTCTTCCTCAAAAACATAGCAAACGACATCTGTTTCAGTAGCTATAGTTAGCTAGCTAACTATATAGCTAGGTGTCCTCATCTAAAATAACCCTAATTTATAAGACAATTCTTATTTGATTAATGGTGGTCGGACTCATCTGTGAAGCTAGCCACAATAAGGACTTTGGGGTTAGCCTTCAAAATAAAAGTATGTCATTGACAGTGATGCAAATGAGTACAAATAGTAGAATTATGCCATAATTGAATAGATCATGCTAAACGAGGTTGGAATGTTGTTATATAAAATCATTAAAAAAACAATTTGTTAATTTGACAAAAATAGTCGTAGTAGTATTATACTTTAGAATTGCATTGAGGGCATACTTATTAAACTGTGCAGCCTTACCTATGGATTGTGGGTCAATGACATGGGGTATCAGTCTACTCAGTGACACCCAGAAAAAAAWTTGCGTCGTAGCTCTTATTGCGGGACTCTGAAACAACTGTGAATTGAACCATTTATTGTCAACCTATGTGTATTGAACACTATTCCTGAGGAAAAACAATACCGCGTGGATGTTTTGGAGTCTGATAACTCTGAGGAGGATGTTGGGAAACAGTATCTTGGGTATTGAGTAGACTGATACGCCATTTCATTGATCACCAATCCTTAGGTAAAGCTGTACAGTGTAATATGAATGTCAATACACACAATAGGCTGACTGGGGAGGTGGTTTCACACAGTCCCGCGATAAGAGCTACAACGCTAATATTTACGTAAACTCTTCACAGTTGTGTTCTGTGSGTGTCACCGAGTAGACTYAWACCCCATGTCATTGCTTCACATTCCAACCTTGTTTAACATTATCTAGTCTAAATATMGCATGATRCCACCAATTGTAACCTTCTGCGTCACTTTCAAAGAGGWACTTTTATTTTTAAGGCAACCCGCAAATTCCACTATTGTGCCTAATCCTTGTTGTGGCTAGCTTCACAACACATAGTCTGGTCGAGCGTCACTAGCCAGATGAAGCTAGCTGCGGCTGCTTATAACGTTAGCTTTGGGCAACGGTTAAGTAGCTGGCTAGCTATTTATTTTCATGAACTGAAGTTCAATTTCAATAGGCGAACAACAAGTGGCTACCTAGCTAATACTTACTCACAAGGATTCCTAAATCATTGCTAAGAATAATGAAAATGACTGCAGTTTCTACTGGTCATTGTTTTCAGGCTTGTTGTATTGGTGCTAGCTAGGTACCAAGCTAACGCTAGCTAGCTAGCTACCCCAGAAGTTGCGGTCAAACAAATAATGCTTTATTACCAACGCGGTATTGTAAACACATCGTTCGTGGCCCGGTGTTTGCTTGTTTGCAGACTTTTTTGTACAGCTTTGACAGCGCTACTGATAGTGGTGGCGCTTGGCTTGCACGTGCAAATTCAGAACACACAACATTCTATAATAGAACTGTTATTTTACGTGTCAAATTAAAAGCTGATTTACTTCGTCAAATAGTGTTATTTGACGTGTCTTTTTTGGACACACAAAACCCAAACAGTGTTCCATAGAATGTATGTTCTGAAGCTAATAGCAGTGACGCTATTACTGTGTAACTCCGGTAGGGCAACATCGGAAAAATAGCGCACTTGGTAGAGTACCGGTGCTCGACCAGTCGGCTAAATCCAACATCACCCACGACAGAGAACAGTTGATTGTCAAGGGCAATGAATTCCATTTTCTTGGCATTACTGGATTTCGCCTTTGAGTTGTCTCGCTGAAATGTACTTACTCTTTCAAATGACTGCTGGACTTGTTGACTGCTGGACTTGTTGACTGCTGGACTTGTTGACTGCTGGACTTGTTGACTGCTGGACTTGTTGACTGCTGGACTTGTTGACTGCTGGACTTGTTGACTGCTCGATCCACACAGCAGACAGGTTAGGAATGCTGTGTTGCATGTGTAGCGCAAAACTTTACGTGCCATCATTACTTCATATGTTATATAGGTATGCACGTCAGCTTTGACATCGGTTTTCGAAGGTATTGTCTTTAGAGCTCCGAGACAGAATTTGTGCCGAGGCACAGATCTGGGGAAGGGTACKAAAACATTTCTGCAGCATTGAAGGTCCCCAAGAACATTCTTAAATGGAAGAAGTTTGGAACCACCAAGACTCTTCCTAGAGCTGGCCGRCCGGCCAAACTGAGCAATTGGGAAAGAAGGGCCTTGGTCGGAGAGGTGACCAAGAACCCGATGGTCACTCTGACAGAGCTCCAGAGTTCCTCTGTGGAGATGGGAGAACCTTRCAGAAGGACAACCATCTATGCAGCACTCCACCAATCAGGCCTTTATGGTAGAATGGGCAGACGGAAGCCACTCCTCCAGTAAAATTAAGATTTTCCTCCTAAGTGTCCACAGAAAGTTTCTAATGTACAGAAAACAGTTCAACAGTCCCTACGATGAAATCCGTAGCCTGTAGGTTCTAAACATGCCTTGGGTAAAATAAATACATTCATTCCACGTTACAGCAAATGCACATTATACCCCTTGTAAACGACATAGAAAAAGCCGACAAATATCCCAGTATGCATCTAGTTACACCAAACGAGTCCTTCATGTTGATACAAATCAAATCAAATGTATTTATATAGCCCTTCTTACATCAGCTGATATCTCAAAGTGCTGTACAGAAACCCAGCCTAAAAACCKCAAACAGCAAGCAATGCAGGTGTAGAAGCATGGTTTGCTAGGAACAACTCCCTAGAAAGGCCAAAACCAAGGAAGAAACCTAGAGAGGAACCAGGCTATGAGGGGTGGCCAGTCCTCTTCTGGCTGTGCCGGGTGGAGATTATAACAGAACATGGCCAAGATGTTCAAATGTTCATACATTGTTCAGAAACTTGTTCAAATGTCACTGGGCACTCTTGGTACTACTTCCGTTTGTTACAAGGTGGGTGTCATAGCCCAACTCCCCCTTTTTCTTGGAATCCACATTCCTGGCGCCCAATAGTCTGGCTGGTAAACCCCAGTAACACGGTAGTTGTAAAAAGATGGTCGGCAGATCACCAGAATGTATGTCTCCTCGACCTCCTCAGGGGACACGCAAAATCTTTTGTCTGAAGGGTGTGGRCTATATTGCAGCATAAATCTTTTGTCTGGAGGGTGTGGCCTATATTGCAGCATAAATCTTTTGTCTGGAGGGTGTGGCCTATATTGCAGCATACATCTTTTGTCTGGAGGGTGTGGTCTATATTGCAGCATAAATCTTTTGTCTGGAGGGTGTGGCCTATATTGCAGCAATTACCAACAAATGACAGCGATAGGCTAATGCTATTTATTTGACAACAGACCTACTTATATCCTATCATTTAACTAAATACAGCGCAAATAAGACAGAACTTCATTTGGCCAACAAAAATGTCTCAACAAAATGAAACAAAACACTTTTTGCATATTTAAAGAAGTGGTTTAGATTCTTAAATAGATATACAATAATGATAATAAGAAAACAAATGATAAATATTATTGTAAAATTAAAAAAATCTTTGTCCACCACAATAATAAAACTTTTCCTTTGTCGGTTTCTTTTCACTGTACTCGAGTCTCCTCTAACTTTCATTTTACTTCAATGAAAAAGTCCTCCATCTTTGCAATCAACAGTAGCCAAGGCTCCTTTCACTTGGCAGCAGGGGCAGGTGAGCAGCTGGAACCAGTGTCAGCTGGGCATAAGCTATACGTTTTATTGAGTTGCAATTGGCTGACATATAACAAGCTTGCACTGCTCTCATCATGTCACACACACATTCAATTAACAGACGACGGGTCCAATCGGGTCCAGTTGATAAATACATTCAATTAACAGAGGATGGGTCCAATCTGGTCCAGTTAAAAATTCATTCAATTAACAGAGGACGGGTCCAATCTGGTCCAGTTGATATATACATTAAATTAACAGAGGACGGGTCCAATCGGGTCCAGTTGATATATACATTAAATTAACAGAGGACGGGTCCAATCGGGTCCAGTTGATAAATGCATTAAATTAACAGGATGGGTCCAGTCGATAAATACATTAAATTATCAGAGAACGGGTGCAATTGAGTTCAGTCGATTTTAAATACATTTTAATTGCACGTGGCAATTATATCAGACCTGACCCAGGTCCTAGACAAAAGTAAGAATTTGGGACCCGGACCTGGAATTTGTGTCTAGGACCCTAGAAGACCCCTAACCTATAGTATTCACCCAAATACAGATCTGGAGTCTGTTCATAAACAAGTGTCTACCTAGAGCAATTTACTGTCTTCACCTAAGTACAGGTCTGGGTATAGCTCATAAATAATGTGTCAAGTTACCTAGTATCTACTGTCATCACCCAAATACAGGTCTGGAATCTGTTCATAAACAAGTGTCTGCTTAGAGCTAACTACTGTCGTCACCCAAGTACAGGTCTGGGAACAGCTCATAAACAAGTTGTCAGCTACCTAGTATGTACTGTTTTCACCCAAATACAGGTCTGAGGTCAGGATCTAAATATGTTTATGCTGTTGCTAGTGTAACTGGTTGAATCCATAAACATGTTTTGTTCATCTGAGAATAGCCCCTAGCCGTCTGCCTGTCTCAGCCTTGGGAAGTCTACATGTACTTATAGGCTCATTTCAAAACCTCTCGCTGCTTGTTTGTGTTGTGGTGGTGACTCTCTCACTAAGAACCTTTTTAAGACGGCGAGCTGCAGCAGCAGGACTAAAGCAGTAAGAGCAGGGTTCAGACTAGTCCCGACTACACCGTAAATAATGTTCGACGCCGTCTAAGGGCTGGTGTATACTGGAAGACGGTAATGTTTTTAATGCTTATTTGAATTACTACTTGCTTGGTAGGTATATGTTTTTTGCTTGGTCCTTCTGCTTGGTTTATATATTCTGCTTGGTAGTTATACTATGCAATTTGTTGTAAACTAGACACCAAACTAATGGRATTAGCAGTAGGCTGTAGCTAGTGTAGGTTGCTAACCGGGAGGCTTTGTAGTGTCGTCAGCGTGCTAATGTTGGGAAAAGGGGGATACCTAGTCAGTTGCGCAACTGAAGGCATTSAACCCGAAATGTCTTCCTCATTTAACTAAACACCTCTGCTGCAAGCTGCCTTAATCAACAGCCACTCCAGTTGTTGTGGGAGTTAACTGCTTTGCTCAAGGGCAGAACGGCAGATTTTTTTCCCCCCGCGTTACCCAGCTCTGGGATTTGAACAAGCAACCTTTCGGTTACTGTCCCAACGCTCTAACCGTTAGGCATATAGGTTGATAACTTGGGAAGTGTCTAGTGGTATTCAGCAGGTGGTGGATGATGACTGGAGATTGTATTAGTGGTATAGCTAGGTGGTGGATGATACTGGGAGACGTATAGTGGTATTCAGCTAGGTGGTGGATGATGAGGGAGACTGTATAGTGGTATCAGTAGGTGGTGGAGATGACTGGGAGACTGTAATAGTGGTTCAGCTAGGTGGTGGATGATGGATGACTGGGAGACTGTATAGTGGTATCAGCTAGTGGTGGATGATGACTGTGGAGACTGTATAGTGTATCAGCTAGTGGTGGATGATGACTGGGAGACTGTATAGTGGTATCAGCTAGGTGGTGGATGATGACTGGGAGACTGTATGTGGTATCAGCTAGGTGGTGGATGATGACTGGGAGACTGTATAGTGGTATTAGCTAGGTGGTGGATGATGACTGGGGACTGTATATGTAGGTTAGCTAGGTGGTGGATGATGGGAGGTGCTGATATAGGATCAGTGTAGCCTTTTATATCATAATGAATAAGATGATATGGATACTGATCCTAGATGATCAATCAACCAACCTGCTCCAAGGCTCTTTATGGATACTGGCCCAAATCAGATGCCGTCTTATCAGGATGGAAACCCAGCAGAGGTGGGGGGGGAAAAGCTGTGAAATGTGATCAGACTTTTATAGCAGCTGTCAGCAGGGCCTTGTTGTGGTGTCACAATGCTACTTCCCAACGCTGAACACATAGCTCACATCTCATTCACCACACACTGGGTCTGTTTATAGCCTCGCCGCTGACAGTGTCCAGCTAACAGGGATGATTTGATTATTTTTTAAAGTGCAGATGACGATACAATGATTTTCCTATTGTGGCTGGTTATCAGAGTTGTCCTCTGCTTACGTTGACATGCGTGCAGGCACACACACACACACACACACACACACACACACACACACACACACACACACGATTGGGCAGTATCAAGATGTTCATACCGTTCCTGTACCGGGGTATATGGTATTGTTGGCAGTGCACAAAAGGACGCTATATCCGTCCCGTCAGTATTTCAAAATACCCCGGTATACGGAATGCTGCCCAGCCCCACACTCCCTTTAGTGGGCTTGTGTTCATCAAATACGACGCCTCTCATC